>NC_053022.1:423083033-423095860 GCF_003073215.2 Triticum urartu | reverse complement strand
GAAGCCGGCTCCCATAAAGCGGTAGAGACCGTACCCTCAAAGTTTGCACCCACCTAACGGTGGTGCGACGGGGTGTGGCTACAGTGAAGCCTGCCACCCCGAATCCCGGAGCACGCCTGGCACAGTACGCCGTACGGAGTAGGCATGGCCCGTCCGGCGCGGCACTGTTGCCATGTTGACCTTGGTGTCACCCACGACGGGCCACCAGCGTGGCCCACAGATGGTGGGCCCCTTCGGGCAGAGAGACGCCCGAAGGCGGCCACGCCTCCAACCAGTCGGCCCAATACAGAGCCGGCTCCCCGCGGCCGGCTTGCCGCCTCCCTCGAAGGAGACGCCCCATTAAGGAGACAAGACGCGGTGAGGCTACAGCGACCGCTCGACGGGCGACGACACTGTAGCCGCGCCAACCACGACGAAGCCCACATCACCAAGATGAAGCCACAGTAACCAGCCGCCGACCAGGCCCTGGACCATGGGGCCTGCCTGTCGACCAGGGGGCCGGCAGCCGGCAGGACCCACCATTCGGCGGGCCCCAGCAGGCGGCGCAGAAGCCGGCGAGCGCAGTCACAGACGACTGGGCCCCACGCCCGGTCGGATTACCATTGTACCCCCGGGGGGTAGGCCTATATAAACCCCCCGGGGCACTCATGCAAAGGGTTTGACCCCCTGCTAGTTCTAAACACCCCACAAGGAGAAGAAGCAGGCTAGCCGTGCCCTTCTTCCTCCTCCTACCAAACAGCTCAAGGAGCATTGTGTAGCTACTTGTTCGACTAGTGAACATGCGGAGACCCCGCAGAGCAGCAGTAGGGGTGTTATCTCCAAGGAGAGCCCCGAAGCTGGGTAAGATCCGCCGGCGTGCATGTCTTCGCCTTATCCCACTTCCAGGCACCGGCGATGTCTTACTGGCTCCCACAATGATAAGCCACCCATTGGCATATGTCGCACCTACCACCCGACATTTGGCGCCCACCGTGGGGCTAGGTGCACCGTCGTCCGGAGACCTGTTCTGGACGGGAACCCTCTTCCTCCCCCGCGAGCGTAGCCAGCCCGGCACGCCCGATGGAGCTTGCCACGACGCGCTGCAAGGCATCACCAGCATCTGCGTGGCGAGCAGCCTCGCCGATCTCCTCGACGAAACCCTCATCTCCGACGAGCTCGCCTCCGATGCGGGCACCGACCACCTCGCCAACCTTCTCGGTCGGCTCCATGTCTCTAGCGAGCCCGCTGCGGACCTGGAGTCGGTTGGCTCCACCGACCCGATGCCTGTCGACTCCGACACGGCCTCGTTCGACACCTTCCCCACCAACGTCACGATCTACAACGACCCGCTTCCTCGAGCCAACGGCTGTGACGCTGCCACCACCGAAGTGATGGTTGTCGGCCACGGCGGCCCGGCCGACGAGAGCGCCCACGACGCCCCGCACGCGGCGGCCCACAACTTGTTCACCCCTTCCCGGCTAACGCCGACGACGAAGCACTAGAGGCACGCCGCCTCGCCCTCCTCGCAGAAGGCCGGAGGCTGGCTTCCGTAAGACGCCTCACTGAGGCCTATCAGCGCGAAGCTGACCGCGCCGCCTTCGGCACGCCGGCCCCGGGCGGGCCGAGCCGGGCGGGCCTTGTCAAGCAACGCGGCGCCGTCATCGCCGACACGCTGGGAGTTGACCGCCCGGTCTATGCCACTCCGCTCGAGAACTTGCGTGCCGCCTAGGCGGCCGTAGACGAGTTGGACGGCTTGGAGGCCGAAGACCTCCCCCACATGACCTGGCGCATCCAGCAACTGATTGACGCAGCCGCGCAGCGACATGAAGCAGACGCCCGCGCGGGAAGCCCTCCCCCGCGCCGAGATCACGGCGCGACGTCCCGAACGCCGGCTACGAGCGACACCCACGCGCGGCGCGAGGAAGAGCCGACTGCCAGCCGCAGCCGGACCCGAATCTCCATCGAGCGAGACACGGACGGCCATCCCCGAGCCATGGAATGGCGGGGCAACCTGCCTCTGCCGCGACCCCGTGGGGAGAGATATCCCACCCCGCCGCCAGTGGCGCACCCGACTCTCAGTGGCCGACTGGGTCACCGCGAAGGAGTCGGCGAGAATGACGCCCGCCATCGGATCGACCGCTTGGCACGATCCCTGGCATTGGAAGAAGAAGACTATGTCGGCCCGCCATGTTTTGGCCCCCGCATCCGCGACGAGCCCTTCCCCAAAGGGTTCTCGCTCCCAAGAGACACGCCCAAGTACAACGGCTCCGTGAAGCCGGAAGATTGGTTGATCGACTACTCCACGGCGGTCAGCATAGCCAACGGCAACCGCCGTGTTGCCGTGAAGTACGTGCCCCTCATGCCGCAAGGCACGGCGCGGACCTGGCTCAACAGCCTCAAGCCTCTCAGCATTAACAGTCGGCTAGATTTCACCGAAGCTTTCATCCGCAACTTCACCAGCACCTACAAGCGGGCCCCCAAGCCCAGACAGCTCTCCTTGTGCGTACAAGGCCCCGCCGAGTCCACTCGCGACTACCTCACGCATTGGGCTGAGCTCCGCAACTCTTGCGAAGGGGTGCACGAGGTGCAAGCCATAGAATACTTCACAGCCGGATGCCGAGAAGGCACCCTCCTCAAGCACAAGCTCCTCTGCGACGAGCCTACTACCCTTGACGAGCTTCTGGACATAGCGGACAAGTACGCCACCGCCGACTCCTCGATGAAGACCGAGCTTCGGGTAGACGCGTCCGGAAAGGTACTCAACCCGGCGCCCAAGACGCCGGCTGGGGATTCCGGCCGACACCCCCGCTCGAACGACCACAAGCGCAAGGGCCCCGCGCCGCCTCCCGCCAGTCGAAGACACGCTGCCTGAAGGGCGGCCCGCGCCCAAGAAACCCAAGGGCGGCCGGCCGGCTTGGCAGCCGGCTTTCTCCTACGAGCAAACTCTCGACGCCCCGTGCAAGTTCCACAGCGGCGCGAAGCCGTCCAACCACACAACCCGGAAGTGCCATTGGCTCACCCGAATCTCCAAAGGCGAGGGGCTCACGCCGCCTCCGCCGCCTCCGGCAGCTCAGCCCGCGGTCGGAGCCGTGCATGACGAGTTCCCTGACGAGCAAGCAACCTACATCATCTTTACAAGCCAGCCCGAAGACCAGCGCAGCAAATGCCGAGAGCGCCAGGAAGTCAGCGTGGTCACTGCCAACCCCGCCGGACACATGCATTGGTCAGAAAAGCCCATCAGCTGGAGCCGGGCCGACCATCCAGAGGTGATGCCGTCTCCCGGCTCTTATGCTTTGGTCCTGGAAGCCACCCTTGCAACGGACAGACGCGCCGCCCGCTTCTCCCGTGTGTTCATAGACGGCGGGAGCAGCATCAACATCCTGTACCGTGACACCCTGGAGAAGCTAAACATCAAGACGAAGCAGCTCATGCCTACCCGGACAGTGTTTCATGGCATCGTACCCGGCCTGTCCTGCGCCCCCATTGGCAAGACCAAGATCGATGTGCTTTTTGGGGACAAGGAGCATTTCCTTCTGGAAGCGATCTGGTTTGAAGTGGTGGACCCGGAGAGCCCTTACCATGCATTGCTTGGCCGACCTACCTTGGCCAAATTCATGGCAGTTCCCCACTATGCATACCTCAAGATGAAGATACCAAGCACCAAAGGCGTCATCACCATAGCCGGCGATTATAAGAAGTCCTCTGAGTGCGCAGCAGCCAGCAGCCAGCTGGCCGAGTCCCTTGTGATTGCCGAAGAAAAGAAGATGCTGGACCGAGTCATGGCCATAGCCGGCAAACAGTCGGCCCTGTCCCCCGACCCCAAGGAGCATGATGCTCAAGGATCTTTTCAGCCGGCCAAGGAGACGAAGAAGATACCTCTTGACCCCGAGCATCCAGAGAGGTTTTCCATCATCGGGGCAAACCTGAACCGCAAATAGGAAGGCGAGCTCGCCGATTTCTTCCGTGAGAATCGGGACATCTTCGCATGGTCCCCCAAGGACATGCCGGGTGTTCTGAGGAAATTCGCCGAGCTCAAACTACACGTTCGAGAAGACGCAAAGCCAGTCAAACAACCCCTTCGCCGACTGTCATAGGAGAAACGCAGGATTGTAGGGGAGGAGATAGCCCGGCTTTTGGCAGCCGGCTTCATTATGGAAGTTTTCTTCCCAGAGTGGCTCGCCAACCCGGTCCTCGTGCTAAAGAAGAACAATAAGTGGCGCATGTGCATAGACTACACAAGCCTCAACAAGGCCTGCCCCAAAGATCCCTTTGCCCTACCAAGGATAGACCAAGTGATAGACTCCACAGCCGGATGCGAGCTGTTGACTTTCTTGGATGCTTACTACGGATATCACCAGATAAAGCTGGATCCGGACGACCGCCTGAAGACCGCCTTCATCACGCCATTTGGGGCCTTCTGTTACCTGACTATGACATTCGGCTTGAGAAATGCCGGTGCCACTTTTCAGCGTTGCATGCAGAAGTGCCTCCTCAAGTAGCTCGGCAGAAACGCTCACGTTTACATGGACGACATCATGGTGAAGACGGAGAAGCGCGGTACCTTGCTGGGAGACCTCAAGGAAACGTTTGAGAACCTGCGCCGATTTCAAATCAAGCTCAACCCCGAGAAATGCGTGTTCGGAGTGCCAGCCGGCCAGCTCCTAGGCTTCCTGGTCTCCGAACGCGGCATCGAATGCAACCCGGTGAAGATCAAGGCCATCGAGAGAATGGCGATCCCCACCAAGCTTCGAGACATTCAGAAGTTCATCTGGTGCTTGGCCTCCTTGAACCACTTCATCAGCCGGCTCGGAGAGAAAGCTCTCCCCCTCTACCGCCTCATGAAGAAGAGCACTCACTTCGAGTGGAACGACCAGGCCAACCAAGCTTTCCACGAGCTGAAGAAGATGCTGGCCACGCCGCCCGTTCTGGCGGCGCCGACTGAGAAAGAGCCCATGCTCCTCTACATCGCCGCAACCAGCCGGGTGGTCAGCACCGTCATCGTAGTCCAGCGCCCAGAAGAAGGCCGAGCCCAGCCGGTCCAGAGGCCGGTGTATTATTTGAGCGAGGTGATGTCCGCCTCAAAGCAGAACTACCCGCACTACCAAAAGATGTGTTACGGCGTGTACTTCATCGCCAAGAAGCTGAAGCCCTACTTTCAAGAGCATCAACGTCACGGTCGTATGCACCGCCCCGCTGGCCGAGATCATAGGCAGCCGGGACGCATCCGGCCGGGTGGCGAAATGGGCCATCGAGCTGGCCCCCTACACAATCTTCTACTAGCCCCGCACCGCCATCAAGTCCCAAGCACTGGCCGACTTCCTCGTCGACTGGGCCGAGACCCAGTACCTGCCGCCGGCTCCCGACTCCACCCATTGGCACATGCACTTCGACGGATCCAAGATGCGCACTGGCTTGGGAGCCGGCGTCGTCCTTACCTTTCCCAAAGGCAACAAGCTCATATACATGCTACAAATCCACTTTGCCGCCTCCAACAACGTGGCCGAGTACGAAGCGCTCATACACGGGCTCCGGCTTGCCAAAGAACTCGACATTCGCTGGGTCCTATGCTATGGCGACTCGGACTTGGTGGTCCAGCAATCATCCGGCGACTGGGATGCCAAGGACGCAAACATGGCGAGCTACCGCTTCCTGGTTCAACAACTCAGCGGATACTTTGAAGGATGCGAGTTCCTCCATGTACCGCGAGCCGACAATGAGCCAGCTGATGCCCTGGCTCGAATAGGTTCCACTCGGCAAGCAATTCCAATCGGCGTCGCTCTACAACGCCTCCTCAAGCCGTCCATCAAGCCGTCTCCAGAGTCCGACTCCATCTTCATACCGCCTAACCCCGATGTGGCCGGGTCCGGCTCGAAGAATCAAGTAGGCGACCCCGAGACTCCCGCAGCCGGCCCGGGGACTTCGGCAACCGGATCGGGGACTGCCACACCCGGCTCGGGGACTGCGGTAGCCGGCCCAGGGACTGCACCAGCACACCAGCCGACGGCCGACTCCAGCATTTCACCACCCAGCCCGCCCACCCTGGTAGCAGTAGCCACATTGGCAGTAGGAGAAGTCGCGGCTCCGTCATGGGCTCAGTCCATCCTCAACTTCCTAGTAAACCAAGACCTGCCGGCTGACGAAACAGAAGCAAGACAAGTCCAACGTCGAGCCGGAGCATACACAATCGTCAACAGAGTACTGGTCAAGCGCAGTGTCACTGGAATCCTCCAACGGTGCGTCGAGCAAGAGAAGGGCATTGCAATCCTCAGAGACATTCACCAAGGAGAATGCGGCCACCATGCGGCCTCAAGATCACTTGTCGCCAAAGCCTTCCGCCATGGTTTCTTCTGGCCGACTGCTTTTGATGACGCCAAAGAGTTAGTCAAACATTGCAAGGGATGCCAACTCTTCAGCTCCAAGTAACACGTGCTGGCTTCGGCACTCAAGACCATTCCCCTCACTTGGCCCTTCGCCGTTTGGGGACTGGACATGGTGGGACCATTCAAGACGGCGCGCGGCGGCATGACGCATTTGCTCGTCGCCGTGGACAAATTCACCAAGTGGATTGAGGCAAAGCCGATCAAAAAGTTGAATGGGCCGACTGCTGTGACGTTCATCACAGACATAACAACTCGGTACGGCGTGCCACACAACATCATCACCGACAATGGCACGAATTTTGCCAAAGGAGCCTTGGCACATTTCTGCGCAGCCCAAGGTATCCGACTGGACTTAGTGTCCGTCGCCCACCCGCAGTCAAACGGCCAGGTCGAGCGAGCCAACGGCCTCATCCTCTCCGGCATCAAGCCTCGGCTGGTCGTACCTCTGGAGCGCTCAGCCGGCTGTTGGCTCGGTGAGCTGCCGGCTGTCCTCTGGAGTCTGCGCACTACACCAAACAAGTCAACCGGCTTCACCCCTTTCTTCCTTGTATATGGTGCCGAGGCGGTCATCCCAACTGACATCGAGTTCGACTCGCCTCGAGTAACCATGTACACAGAAGCGGAGGCCAAGGAAGCACGAGAAGACGGCGTCGTCCTGCTGGAAGAAAGCCGGCTGTTAGCCCTCAGCCGGTCTGCCATCTACCAGCAGGGTTTGCGCCGCTACCACAGCCGGAAGATCAGGCCAAGATCTTTCCAAGAGGGCGATCTTGTGCTCCGGCTGATCCAGCGAACAGCTGGCCAGCACAAGCTCTCAGCCCCTTGGGAAGGCCCCTTCGTCATCAGCAGAGCACTAGGCAACGACTCCTACTACCTGATCGACGCACAGAAGCCGAAGGCACGCAAGAGAGACGACTCCGGCAAGGAGTCGGAACGACCATGGAACGCCAACCTCCTTCGAAGATTTTACAGTTGAAATGCAGTATGTACCACGCTAACTTTTGTATTAAGTACAAGACAATAGGCTCCCCGAGGAGGGCTCGGGGACTGCCATCCCTTATCTATGAATGAAAAGTATCATGCTTATGACCTTGTCATTTCATTTACTTGTTCCATCCGGCACCGGGTTCGACTAGTCGGCTTGGGGACTGGCCGACTGGTGTTATATTAGAAGTCCTACCCGTAGTCAGATAAGTAGTGTGCCGGCTCCCAAGATTTCTCTTGCCAAAAGTCACAGTTCAAAGAACCGGCTGTCCGACTGGCAAGAGTTAAAGGCAGGAACGGGCGTCCACACGAAAAAACGGCTAGGGACTAACGGACTAATATAATAAAAGCCGGTTTTTTCTCCCACTGCCGACTGGCTACCAGAGTAGCCGGCCGGCCGGTTTCCATTCACTTCACTTCAATCTAAGAAAGCTCAAGTACTTGCCTCCCCAAAGAAGGAAGGCGGCAAAGGAAAAGGCCTAAGGATAAAAAGCATACGCAAATGGAAACCAGACATGCACATAATAATATTTACATAAAAGACCTCCGAGAGGCCAGCATTCAACATAGTTTGGATACACCCCCAGTGGGTGGAACTGCAAAAACTTAATGAAGATTGTTCAAAAGACAACAAGCAGGAAAGATAAAGACGGCAGGTCAAGCCGGCGGAGCGATCGACGAGCCGGACTGGTTGGCGGAGACGGTCGTGCCGGCTGAGGGAGCGGCCGGCTGGCGAACTTCGGCTTGGTCGCCGCCTCCCACAGAGGGCGCGCTTCCACGCGCCTCGTTGTGGAGGCACGGTCGGCCTGAGGTCGGCCGGTTGTTCCACCAGCCGGCTCGACGTCTTCGCCGTCCTCCTCTTCGTCATCCTCGCCCTCGTCGCTGGAGGCAATCTCCTCCGCCGAGTCCTTGCCCACCGCCGGGTTCAGCCCGAACCACTCCTCCGGCTGAGCAACACCGTCATCATCGATTTCGGGTGCGAAAATGCTGATGTCGGTGCACTCGGCGATCGTCGAAGCTCGTTGGGCGATAGCCGGCCTCACCTCCTCCAGCTCCGCATTGGCCTCCATCCGCCAAGTGCGCAGCTGGTCCAGGCTCCGCCCTGGGTACCAAGCCCGAACGAACTCCAACGCCCGCCCGGCTCCGAGGCGGGCCGCCGACGCCTTCCAAGCTTCAAAGCGATCGACTGTGACCTCTAGCCAGTCGGCAGTTCGGCTTGGGGTGCGGGGGATTGTCTCACCGGGCCAGAGGGCGGCCAACACTTGCGCCCCGGCACGTTGTAGCCGGCGAAGCATCCGATGAGCCGGCTGCAGCCGCGCTTGGACAGCCAAGAGCTGCTCCTCAAGCGTCCGGTTCGCATCCGGCGCGATGTTGGCCCCCGCCTGACGGCGCGCTTCGCGATGGGCCTCAATGCTTTGGGCGGCGAAGGCGGAGTAGCCGGGGAAGTAGTCTGCACCAAAAAACAAGCAGCAGCTCAAGTTAAGCCAAAAATCCAGGCGGCAAGGGGCAGGAGAGGGGCGACGAAGGTGGCTTACCGTCGATCAAATCCTCGATCCGGCCGAAGCCTTCATCCAGGGCTCGCCGGGTCTTAGCCCAGCTCGCCGCCTCGTTTTCATACTCTGCCTTCAGGGCGGCTTCGCTATCCTGCGCCGCCTGCAGGGCCGCCCTCTGGCTCTCCTCTTGGTCGGCCAGCTTCTTGGCTAGGCGATCCCGTTCCTGAACCAAGGCGGCGTACTCAGCCTCCTTGGTATGAAGGGCGGCCTTTGCTTCGCCGAGCTCCTTCCTCAAGTCGGCGTTGGCCCCTGAAGACAAAGAAAAAGAAAAAATCAATAAGGGAAGAGTCGTCGAGAAAGATTCGACCCGACTGCTCAGTAGTCGGCCCGAATCTCGGGGACTACACCCAGTGGGTGCGCTGACGCACCCCCACAGGAGACAGACAAGATTGAGTACTTACTTCGGCTGTCGGCCAGGTCGTCGGTCCTCCGGCTCAACTCCCGAGCCTGGGAGTTGAAGGCGGCAGCACGGAGGTTGTGATATTCCTGGAAGTTCAGACAAGAGGAAAAAATAAGGTAGCCGTCAAGAAAGATCCGACCCGACTGCGCAGCAGTCGGCCCAAATCTCGGGGACTACACCTAGTGGGTGCGCTGACGTGCCCCCACGGAAGAAATCAAGAGAGCAAAGTGGCCAAGAATGAAGGACTTACCCGGATGGTGGCTCGCATTGACAGGAACTCCTGGGTGAACTGTTGCAGTAGGGCGGCCTGAGCTTGCGGCCGGCTCCGGACCCCTTGAGCCGCCACATTCAGCTCGCCAGTCCTCCCGCTGGGAGTCCACTCGGACGTGGCAGTGCTGGCCGCCTCCAAATCTTCCGCCGACTGGCTCGTGCCCGCGACTCGGCGCGACTCCGGCGGGGCGGCGCCTCCCCCTGCGCGCCGACCCGTCACCGGCTGCACCTCGAGGCTGGCTCTGCCCTCCGGCTCGCCCCCGGCCGGCCCCTCTGGCGCCGCTGACGACTGGCCGCCTTGGCCCGCTCCGGTTGGCGCGGCTGGCGGCGTTCTCCTTGCAAAGGCCACGGGGTCCTCCCCCCTCTCCATCAGAGGCGGGCCTTGGACGATCTCCTCCGCCAACGGCAATGGGGTGTCGGGGGCCATGGCTCGAAGGGGAATGGCGAGCAGCGGAGGCTGGTTGCGCGAACTCTCCACCTCCGTCTCCGCGGTCGCCGCCTCCGTCTGGGCCTTGACTGCCGCGTCGGCCTGCTCCCTCGCCGCCTGGGCGGCCGCTTTCTCCGCCGCCTCGCGCTCCTCCCGCGCTTCACGGGCGTTCCGCTCTGTGGCCTCCCTGAGGTCGGCGCGGGGGTCCACGCGGCGGGAGCTTGAAGAACCTCCAGTCGGCCCCACTACGGAGCCGCCCGGACCACGCTCAAGGGAAAGCGGCGTCCTGTCCAGCAAGCGGAAGAAGTTAAGAAGAACGCTCTAACAAGAAGAGAATAACGAAGAGCATGCGGCAGGGCAATTGAAGACTTACGCTGAGACTGCCTGAGGCTGCTTCACCGCCTTGCGGAAGCGGGCCGCTTTCGCAGCCGCCTCGTCTCGCTTAGTCGCCGCGGTGGAGGCTTTGGACTTCTTCGGCCGACTGCCGAAGAGGCCTGAAGCGGCCCGGCGCTTCTGTGCGCCGCCACTGGCAGCCGACGCGATAGACGAGCCCGCGCCCTGATGGTCAGCCGCCGGCTGGCGACGCGGGGCGACTTCGGCTTCGAAATCATCCGGCCGGTCCTCGAAGCTGGCGGTGAGCCTTGTGCCCCCGGGCTCGGCGTCGTCCCCCACGACGGCGTCTTCCATGGCGGCCGCCCCCAAGTCCGGATCGTCGACGTCATCCGCCGTGCGGTCGGGGGCATACTGACGTTCTATCCCCGCTGTCCCGGTCGTCGGCGGGAGAAGGGGGTTCTACATAAGAAAGACCGACTGATTAGAAGCCGGCCATCGTAAAGCCGGCTACCCATGAAAAGGAGAAAGAGAAGAAAAACTTACCATGGGCGGAGGGTTGGCACGAGAATACGGCGCCTTGCCGTATCGCCAGTCTTCGGCGAGCTTGCAATTTGAGATGTAGTTTACCATATACGATACCTCCGCATGAGGCATCTCCCTGGTGCTCAGCCGGCTTGGGTCGAAGCGGCCGCTCATCTGGCACATCATGTGGGGCCGGCTCTGGAGAGGAGATACTCGGCGCTCCACAAAGGCGGCCACCAAGTCGGCCCCGTTCAGGCCCTCTGACTGGATCATCACCCGAAGCCGGGAGACGGCGGCGTTCCTGGCCTGAGACAGTGACCGGGACCGAAAACTCCACGAGGGCTGCCTCCCAGCCGGCAGGCCGGCTACGTAAGCCGGCAGGTTGACGTGGTCTCCTTGCTCGGCGACGTTCTTCATGTAGAAATACGATTTCTGCCAGATCTTCACCGACTGGATCAGGGGGATGGGCGGGAACGGGTTGTTCTCGCCCGCCCTCCTCATGGAGATGAAGGCCCCGCAGGGGACGGGCACGCCCGCGACGACGGTGCCGAGCTTGCTCTGGAAGAACTCTCCCCAGAGCTCCAGCGTGGGGAGCAGCCCCAAGAAGCCTTCGCAGAGGTAGACGAAGGCCGACAGCAGCATCACCGCATTGGGCATGAGGTGATGCGGCTGGAGGTTGTAGAACTCGAGGAAGGAGCGCAGAAATCCGCTCGCCAGAAGGCCGAAGCCGCGCAGGAAGTGCGAGAGGAAGACGACCCGCTCACCCTCCTCCGGCGCCGGCGAGATCTCCGTCTTCGGCGCCAGACGGACCCGCACGAGGTTGGCGTCGGGCAGGCGCCGGGTCTGGCGGAGGAACTCCACGTGATCCTCATGGACGTTGGAGCCGTCCCACGAGCTTGACAGCGCCATGGGAGCGAGGCGATGTGGAGGCGCGGCGGCGCTGAGACGGGAGGCTGCGGCGGCAACAAGAGGAAGAAGCAAGGACGAGAGGGGGCGGAGCGAGAGAGAGCGTGCGAACCTCTGCCGCTCCCCCTCCTCCCCCTACTTATAGGCTCACGTGGCGGGACCGAGGAGGCACGGCCTGGGGAAGCGTGGGGATCGATCGTGCCCACTCCCCCACGTCCCGCGATTACTGTGCCATGATGGTGGAATAAAACCGCCGCGGGAAGGCGAGCGGCCCATGTGGGCCACGGAAGATCCGCGCTCGGACCGAGGCCTGCGAGTGGCGGGCCCGGGCCCGCGGCGACGTCCCGTCGCGTGCATGCGTTGGCAGGATTACCTCGCCACGTAGTCCGCGTCCCCGCCTGCGAGAACCGGAGCTCTCTGAAGTCGGCGTGCACAAGCAAAGCCAGCTCTTCAGGATAGGAAGCTGACCAAGCTTCTCGTCCCACTGTCCGCCTCGAGGCTCGATCAGCTTCGGGGACTACTGTCGGAGTAAATAGCCATGGGTAGCCTAGCCAGCTTCCCGTGGCCCTTCTGAAAAAATTACAAGCCCGTCCGGCTCTCAGGAGTCCAAGACATGGGGCCGCCTTCCCCTGGATGGCTGTCACCCAGGCCAGTTCGAAGAAGGCGGCCCGACTTTACCCCTCATAAAGAAAACCATGGGTGGCCGACTCGAGGAAGCCGGCTCCAAGATGCCGACTCCAAAAAAGCCGGCCATGAGGAGGCCGACTCCAAGAAGCCGGCTCCCATAAAGCGGTAGAGACCGTACCCTCAAAGTTTGCACCCACCTAACGGTGGTGCGACGGGGTGTGGCTACAGTGAAGCCTGCCACCCCGAATCCCGGAGCACGCCTGGCACAGTACGCCGTACGGAGTAGGCATGGCCCGTCCGGCGCGGCACTGTTGCCATGTTGACCTTGGTGTCACCCACGACGGGCCACCAGCGTGGCCCACAGATGGTGGGCCCCTTCGGGCAGAGAGACGCCCGAAGGCGGCCACGCCTCCAACCAGTCGGCCCAATACAGAGCCGGCTCCCCGCGG
>NC_053022.1:423046588-423082033 GCF_003073215.2 Triticum urartu | reverse complement strand
GAATACTACAAAATAATCTCGTTCACTCGCGGTTCCTGAGGCGCGGGCGGCGAAGACCTAAAGAGAAGGAACCATCACAGCATCATAGCTCGGGTGAGATCCCTGAAGAACCTGCCAGGTATTGGAGAACCTGATGTCCATAGCAGCCATGTAGTGACGGACGTGCTCTTCCTCCTCCCTAACACGGCGACGTACCACCTCCGGCGGGGCCGGCTCCCTCTGCACCGAAAGTGGCCCACGCGAACGCCACCAAAGGAGCTCAGGGTCGACGATGGGACCCAGGGCCGGGTTCCTCACCAAGCGGCGCCCCCTAAAGGTAGCACCTCCTAGTGCCAGCCCGGCGAAGCCCAGACCCGGACATGGGTCCTTTGAAGCAGGACGTCGAGGATGCGGGCCGGGCATCGTCGAGAACAAATACTATATGCAAACGTAACATTTTTTAAATAATTGGATTGTGATTTCTTATATACAAATTTAAAAAATGGTATCGTCGTTGCATGCATATGTCAAAATTCTATATGCAAATTCATCGAAATAAAAGTTTCTAATTAATTAATTCA
Organism: Triticum urartu; assembly: GCF_003073215.2. NCBI lineage: Eukaryota > Viridiplantae > Streptophyta > Magnoliopsida > Poales > Poaceae > Triticum > Triticum urartu. The sequence continues at coordinate 423,081,473 of NC_053022.1, read as the reverse complement.
TCTAAAACCTTTTACATTAATCTAATCTAATTAATTAATTCATCTAAAACCTTTGTGTAAAAAACAGAAAAACTAAAAAAACTAAAAACTAAAAACAGAAAAACATCTATAGCTAAGGCATCTACAACATCTAGTGCAAAAGATGAACAAATTTTGTGTGTGTATGTGCGCGTGTCTGCACCTACGGCGGCGCGGCGGCTTTGATTGGAGGGAGGACCGAGGGAAGAGGGGCTCACATCGCGGGCGCGGTCGAGGCGACGGCAACGGCGAGGTCCAGGCGACGGCGACGGTGAGGCGAGGGGACGACAATGGGCCGGTGCGGCGACGGGGGCGGCGATGGGGACGGGCCGGTGACGGGGGCAGCGCGGAGTCGACAGGGACGGGGGCGGCGACAGCAACGGCGCACGACGGAGGCGGCGATGGGGTCGAAGAAGCAGAGAGAAGAAACTGAAAATTTCGTAAGTGTTGTATATATAGGGATGACCTTTAGTACCAGTTGGAGCCACCAACCGGTACTAAAGGTCAAATTTTGCCAGGACAAGTGGCGGGAACGGCCCCCTTTAGTACCGGGTGGTGGCTCCAACCGGTAGTACAGACCCCCCCCCCACCCTTTAGTACCGGTTGGATCCACGACCCAGTACTAAAGTGGGTGCGCTGGCGCAGGTGCGGTGCGGCAAGTTTAGTCCCACCTCACTAGTCGAGGAGCCCCAACACATGTTTATAAGCCCCGGCGCGGGCACCGCATTGAGCTCCTCTCTAATGCAGGCCTTCTGGGCCTAACTCTACTACTCTTCCCTGTGGGGCCTACTGGGCTTGGCGGCCTATATCCTGGCCCAACTACAGGTTGGGTTTCTAGTCGTATGCAGGCCGCTCTGGCCCAGTAAGTGGGCTTTTTTTATTTAGTTTTTTTCTATATTCTTCTTTATTTGAATTCTTTTATTTATTTCTGAGTTGTTTTTTGCTGTATTCAAAGCTTCTCTGTGAATATTTTTGCTTTAGGTACAAAAAATTACAAACTTTCTGTTAGTGCCAGTAGTTTTCAAATTTAAATAGTTTAAATTTGAATTATTTGAAATTTTTGTGAATAACTTAACTTTGAAAATAGATTTTTCAGTGATTATTTTTTCTTATGTATAATATTAGTGTGTTTTGTCATTATATTCAATTGGTAATGCTTAGGTTATTTACAAAATGAGATGCCTTTGTAACAGATGAGTTTTCGTCCGAAACCCTGATACTTCAAAAGAGATTGTCCATTTTGTACACGAAGTGCATCCAGTTTTTGCCGTAACCCTCTCTACTTTTTTGCACATGCTATGTGGGTGAAATGGTGATACCATGCAAACTTTCAACCTTTTCAGAGTTCATTTGTAGTGCTTTTCAATTTCAGGGTCATTTAGCTCAAAAAATTCAGTAAATACATGAAAAATAGAAAATGATGTCAGAAAGGTACATGTTTGTCCGAAGCACAAAAGTACACATTTAAAGTGTGAAAACACATAAGAACCCTAACTATTACAAACATATACAAGTCCAGAAACTCAATAGAGGAGAAAGTGATGACAGTGAAGCCGATCACATCCCAGAGTGGGATCTTTCGGCCATGTGAAACTTTTTCTTCACGTGTGTCCCCTTTGCGCCGTAACCATGGACAATCTTCATCGTTTAACTGGATGCTCGGGTCAATATTCACTCTGAATGGAGCAATTTCATCAAAATTTTCATAATCTTATGATATGTCTGTCTTGTCATCCACTCCCACGATGTTTCTTTTCCCTGAAAGAACAATGTGGCGCTTTGGCTCATCGTATGATGTATTCGCTTCCTTATCTTTTCTTTTTCTCGGCTTGGTAGATATGTCCTTCACATAGAAAACCTGCGCCACATCATTGGCTAGGACGAATGGTTCGTCTACGTACGCAAGATTGTTGAGATCCACTGTTCTCATTCCGTACTGCGGGTCTTCCGTTACCCCGCCTCGTGTCATATTGACTCATTTGCACCAAAACAAAGGGCGAATAAATTTCTTGTGATCCTCTAACATGCGCTGCAACTTCTTCTTCTCCTTGTCACTTGCGCAGTTTCTCTCTACATCGGCAATGGCCCGACTGAGGGAGTCCTGGATTAGGGGGTCTCCGGACAGCCGGACTATATCCTTTGGCCGGACTATTGGACTATGAAGATACGATATTGAAGACTTCGTCCCATGTCCGTATGGGACTCTACTTGGCGTGGAAGGCAAGCTAGGCAATACGGATATGGATATCTCCTCCTTTGTAACTGACCTTGTGTAACCCTAGCCTCCTCCGGTGTCTATATAAACCAGAGGGCTTTAGTCCATAGGACAACATACAATCATACCATAGGCTAGCTTGTAGGGTTTAGCCTCTCTGATCTCGTGGTAGATCAACTCTTGTACTACTCATATTATCAAGAATAATCAAGCGGGACGTAGGGTTTTACCTCCATCAAGAGGGCCCGAACCTGGGTAAAACATCGTGTCCCCTGCCTCCTGTTACCATCCGCCTTAGATGCACAGTTCGGGACCCCCTACCCGAGATCCGCCGGTTTTAACACCGACATTGGTGCTTTCATTGAGAGTTCCTCTGTGCCGTCACCGTTAGGCTTGATGGCTCCTTTGATCATCGATAGCGATGCAGTCCAGGGTGAGACTTTTCTCCGCGGACAGATCTTTGTATTCAGCAGCTTCGCACTGCGGGCCAACTCGCTTGGCCATCTGGAGCAGATCGAGAGTTACGCCCCTGGCCACCAGGTCAGGTTTGGAAGCTTAAACTACACGGCCGACATCCGCGGAGACTTGATCTTGGATGGATTCGAGCCCCTGCCGAGTGCGCCGCACGGTCACGATGAGCATGATTTAGCTCTACCATCGGACAGTGTTCAGGACACTGCACCGGCAACCGCTCTGACCCTCAATTCGGAGCCAATTGCGCCATCCGTGGACCGGTGGATAGATCCTGCCACGGAGGCCGTATTCTCAGCGGTGATCGAGTCGAGTATCGACCTTACCCTTCACGGGAGCCGTGTTGCCGAACTACCGGATTCTTCCCTGGCCACGGACTCCGAACCGCCTGCGCCCGTGCCTATCGAATCCGATTGGGCGCCAATCATGGAGTTCACCTCCGCGGATATCTTTCAGCACTCGCCCTTCGGCGACATACTGAACTCATTAAGGTCTCTCTCCCTGTCAGGAGAGTCCTGGCCGAACTATGTTCGGCAGGATTGGGATGCGGATGACGAAGAAATTCGCCGCCCACCCACCACCCACTTAGTAGCCACTGTCAACAATTTGACCGACATGCTCGACTTCGACTCCGAAGACATCGACGGTATGGACGACGATGCGGGAGACGAAGAGGAACCACTGCCCACAGGGCACTGGACAGCCACCTCATCATATGATATATACATGGTGGACACACACAAAGAAGGCAATGGCGACGAGATAGCGGAGGATGACCCCTCCAAGAAGCAAACCAAGCGCCGACGTCAGCGACGCCGCTCTAAGTCTCGCCAAAGCAAAAGCGGTGACACCGGCACAGGAGATAATAGCACTCCGGACAGTGCTGAAGACGACAACAATCCCCTCCAGCAAGATTTGGAGCAGGAGGATGGAGAAGCCAGCCCTCCCGAGAGAGCGGCAGATGGAGAGGCGGAGGATGATAATTACATGCCTCCCTCCGAAGACGAGGCAAGCCTCGACGATGACAAATTTTTCGGGCCAAAGGATCCCTTCGAGCAAGAGCGCTTCAAGCGCCGGCTTATAGCCATGGCAAATAGCCTTAAGAAAAAGCAGCAGTAGCTTCAAGCTGATCAAGATTTGCTAGCTGACAGATGGACTGAAGTCCTTGCGGCCGAGGAATATGAACTCGAACGCCCTCCAAGAGTTACCCAAAATGCAGGTTGCTACCCCGACTAGAGGAGGAAGCATTAAAACCTACATCTCCAGCATATGATGCGGCTGATTGGCCACCTAGTGGCCGCGATAGAGAGGCACTTCAGCCAAAAGATCAGCATGCACCCCGACGCCACTCAAATAAAAATGACAAGGCACGGGGAAACACGCTAGACCTGCAAGACGTATTGGAGGACAAAGCAAAACACGCAAGATCGATCTACGGATCACGGGGGCGCGCCACTACGCGAGACGATAACCGTCACGCCGGATACAGTAAAAGTAAATCCGGTCGGGCCGAACACGGCGGACAAGACTCATTCGAGCTACGTCGCGACACAGCCCACTACAGAGGCACCGCACACCCCATATACTTCACAGATGAAGTAATGGATCACCAAATCCCAGAGGGTTTCAAAACTGTAAATATCGAATCATACAACGGCACAATAGATCCTGTGGTATGGATCGAGGACTTCCTCCTGCACATACACATGGCCCGCGGTGACGATCTACACGCCATCAAATACCTCCCACTCAAGCTCAAAGGTCCATCTCAGCATTGGCTCAATAGCCTGCCAGCAGAATCCATCGGCTGTTGGGAAGATCTGGAAGCCGCATTCCTCGACAACTTCCAGGGCACTTATGTGCGACCACCAGATGTCGATGACTTGAGCCACATAATTCAGCAGCCAGAGGAATCGGCCAGGAAATTCTGGACACAGTTCCTGACAAAGAAAAATCAAATCGTCGACTGTCCGGATGCAGAGGCCCTAGCAGCTTTTAAGCACAATATCCGCGACGAGTGGCTCGCCCGGCACCTTGGCCAGGAAACGCTGAAATCTATGGCAGCCCTCACGACACTCATGACCCGCTTTTGCGCGGGAGAAGACAGCTGGATGGCTCACAGCAATAATATATCAAAGAACCATGGTACTTAGGATACCAAGGATGGCAATGGTAGGTCACATCGCAACAAACACAAGCGCTGCATCAACAATGACAATATCGAGGATACGGCAGTCAATGCCGGATTCAGAGGCTCTAAACCCGGTCAGCGGAAAAAGCCATTCAAAAGAAGCACTCCGGGCCCGTCCAGTTTGGACCGAATACTCGATCGCTCGTGCCAAATACATGGCACCCCCAACAAGCCAGCTAACCACACCAACAGGGAATGTTGGGTGTTCAAGCAGGCCGGCAAGTTAAATGCCAAAAACAAAGATAAGGGGTCACATGGCGATGACAAGGAGGAGCCCCGGCAGCCGAACACCGGAGGACAGAAGAGGTTCCCCCCACAAGTGCGTACGGTGAACATGGTATACGCAACCCACATCCCCAAGAGGGGGCGGAAGCGTGCGTTAAGGGATGTATATGCGTTGGAGCCAGTCGCCCCAAAGTTCAACCCATGGTCCTCCTGTCCGATCACCTTCGATCGGAGGGACCATCCCACTAGTATCCGTCATGGCGGATTCACCGCACTGGTCCTAGACCCAATCATCAACGGATTTCACCTCACTCGAGTCCTTATGGATGGCGGCAGCAGCCTGAACCTGCTTTATCAGGACACAGTGCACAAAATGGGTATAGACCCTTCAAGGATCAAACCCACAAAAACGACCTTCAAAGGCGTCATACCACGTGTAGAGGCCCATTGCACAGGCTCAGTCACACTGCAAGTGGTCTTCGGATCCCTGGATAACTTCCGGAGCGAGGAGTTAATCTTTGATATAGTCCCGTTCCGCAGTGGCTATCATGCACTGCTCGGGCGAACCGCATTCGCGAGATTCAACGCAGTACCGCACTATGCATATCTCAAGCTCAAGATGCCAGGGCCTCGGGGTGTCATCACAATCAATGGAAACACAGAGCGCCCTCTTCGCGGAGGAGCACACTGTGGCCCTCGCAGCAGAAGCGCAAAGCAGCCTCTTAAGGCAATCCACCAGTTCGGCGATTAAAACCCGGACACCTTCAAGCGCGCCCGGAGTAATCGGCAACAAGACCGCCTGGCACGTTCCGAGCTCACATAGAAATGTGGCCCCTACCCCAGTCCCAGCCAAATGGCAAAATCCGTGCCATGCGTACATAATTACGCATTGAAAATACCATGGGCACAGGTGGGGAGGGGGCACGACTACGGCACGCCCCAAGACGCGGCTCAACCGCACTAGGGGCTTCCCGCTTTGTTATTTTTTTCTTTCAGTACGATTGCCGAACACATGATACAACAACCAAGGAGGCAGAAAGCTACGTCACATCAAGGAATTCTTAGGTGGTCTCTGATAACGAGTGAAATACCTGCTTTAAATACCATTCCTCAGCTTGCCCTTGGAGGGTACATGTCAAATAGTCCTACTTTTTGCTTATCGCACTACTTGTATCATTCTGCTTCGATGCACCTTTTTGAATAAACAATGCATAGCACTAGACTATTATCACATTCTTCTTATATATATATATGTTCATTCATGACATTCAGCAACCGTACACTCTGGTACGGCCAATACGCCAGGGGCTTAAGCGTACCCCATAATACGGTGTGAGAAGTCCGAACACTTTCGACAGTGCGGCACCCCGAACTTATAGCATTATATGCATCAGCTCCGAATCATGTCTTGGGTCAATAGTTGGGTTTTCCCGGCTCCCATGTTTTGGTACCTTACGTTCCGCTATATCGGCTAAGGTAGCACTGGGAGAACTACTGCGATTGTGACCCGGTTCATCTGGGCTAAGCACCTCAGTAGAGAAAGCTAAAACTGACTGTCATGATAAGGCGAGAGCTGGTCACTGTTCGAGAGGTCTCGAGTCCTTAAAGACTTATGCCGCTTAGAGCGAGGAGTCGGCTTTGTCCGGCTTAAGGCGTGTATAGCGCCCCAAATTCGGCCTTCCGAATACTAGGGGCTTCGCCAAAATTAAAAATTGTAGACTTCTATGGCTAAGTGGGAGTGATAAAGCATTATAGTCCGATTGCCTTGTTCGTTGTGCTGAGCTCCTCCCTTGAAGGACCCAACAATCGGAAAAAGAGTGCTCAAGTTTATCCCGGACACCCCAGCACTCGTGGCATGGGGGCAGAAGCCGACGACTGGCCATCTCTCAGATTTGATAAACAGCCGCACAGAAGGTAATATTTTAATTTCAAACAAGCGTTGCATAGCGCATATGAACAAGTTTTCATAGTACAGGATCACACGAGCAAGTTCATTCAAAAATTACATCCTTCGCACACTCGTCCGCCACAAGACGGGCTCCCTTCAGAACACCCTCATAATACATTTCGGGGTGGCGATGCTCCTTGCCCTGCGGCGGCCCCTCCTTCACCAGCTTCTCGGCATCCATCTTGGCCCAGTGCACCTTTGCACGGGCAAAAGCCCGGCGTGCACCCTCGATGCAGACGGACCGCTTTATGACTTCCAGCCGTGGGCATGCATCCACAAGCCGCCTCACCAGGCCGAAGTAGCTATTGGGAAGGGAATCGCCAGGCCACATCCGGACTATAAGGCCCCTCATGGCCTGTTCGGCCGCCTTGTGCAGCTCGACCAGTTACTTTAGCTGGTCGCTCATAGGCATCGGGTGTTCAGTCCCAGTATACTGAGACCAGAACAACTTCTCCGTCAAGCTTCCCTCCTCGGCCTGGTAATATTTCACGGCATCCAACACGCTGCGGGGCCAATCTGTGAATGCTCCTGGAGAGCTCCGGACTCGGGTAAGTAACAAGTAATTTACTTTCAGATGCTTGCTTTGCATATTGAATGCCTTACCCGCCGCTATCTTCCTCATCGCCTCAATCTCCTAGAGGGCCTTTTGGGCTTCAGCCTTGGCATGCTTTGTGCTCTTGAGGGCCGCGGCAAGCTCGGCCTCTCGCGTCTTTGAGTCAAGCTCCAAAGCCTCGTGCTTCTTCACGAGAGCCTGGAGCTCTTGCTGCACCTCGCCCACCCGTGCCTCTTGTTTTTCCCGCTCGGTGCGCTCCTTGGCCGCTTTGTTTTCGACCTCAGACAATGCTTGCTTCAGGGTCGCCACTTTGGTCGTGGCCCCTGGCACATCCCTGATGTTCCTACCATTTTCACAACCACATTTTCTTTTTTATATAGACAAGGTATTACTTACCTTTAGTTCTCCTCGAGCTGCCTCTTGGCAAGACCGAGCTCTTTCTCGGACCACTCGAGGTTCTGCTTTAGTGCGGCGACCTCCGCAGTCAATGCGGCAGAGGTCAGCAGCGAAGCCTGCATACGCATACAAACATACTTATATTAGACTCCTGCATATATTATTTGATCCTCTATTCGGCTTTTCTTTGTGAACACCAAACAGAGCATCAGGGGCTACTGTCTATGCGGTAATATTTTTCCCATATTTTAAATACTTACCTCAAAGCCTGTTAGAAGGCTGGCACAGGCTTCAGTCAGTCCGCTCTTGGCGGACTGAACCTTCTTGATCACCGCACTCATAATAGTGCGGTGCTCTTCGTTGACGGAAGTGCCACGAAGCGCTCCCAGTAGTTCGTCTGGTGCCTCTGGATAGACAGAGGTCACCGGCACGGACGGCTTGCCCCTCTTGGAAGAGGGCCGCTTGCCCGAGTCCGGAACCACTAGAGGTTCCGGCGCGGTGTCCGGTTGAGGGCCGAACATGGAGCCTTGCTCCTGGAGTCCGGAAGGTCGCCTTGAGGCGCCTCCGGGACTGTCTCCCCCGGCTTGGTGCCCCTTGAGACAATACCTCGGCATTGTCCGTAGGGCAAGGAGAGGAGGCGGTTGGAAGTGTATCACTATTCATGTCCGACGAGTCTAAGGAACCGTCCGACGATGATACGTCGATACGGGCTTGGGGCGGACTGCATAATCATATTCGACGTTAGGAGAAGCAGTGCAATAAAAGTATGCTATGAGTTACTCTGGTATCCGAATACTTACGACTTCGACAGGGGCTTGGCCCTGAGCAGCCACTCGTCTTCGCCGTCGGTGGCGGTGGTTGAACAGTCTGGAAGGAGAGTCCTTCCCTTCTTGGACCCTTCGGCTTCCCCGGTTGGGGCGGCCTTCCTCTTCTTGTCTCCCCGGCTGGAGGGGGAGAATCTTCATCTTTCTCCTCCTCGTTTTCACGGGAGGAGTGCGCCTCGGAGTTATCAGACGATGAGTCCGATACCACCTGGCGCCGGGAACTCTTTCGGGTTCCCTTGGCCTTATTCTTGGTCTTCTCCGGCACCTCATAAGGAGCCGGAGTCCGCATCTTCGTCAGGAGAGCGTCTGCAGGGTCTTTGGGCAAGGGGGGCGGACAGTTAATCTGCTCTGATGTCTCCACCCAGTCCTGTCAAGGCATGGGAGATCAGACCCCACACATGGTTAAGCTATGGGAAATAAATACCCTACTAGATGTACAGAACTTACCGGATTCGCAGGGTGCTTCACGCTTAGCCCGTGGTCCTCGGTAAGAGAAGGGGGACCTTGGCGCCCTTGAACAGCACCTTCCAGACGTCCTTATGCGTCGTGTCGAAGAGCTTGCGTAGAGTCTGGTCCTGGGCCGGGTCGAACTCCCATAAGTTGAAATCCCGTTGTTGACATGGGAGGATCTGGCGGAAGAGCATGACCTCGACTATGTTGACAAGCTTAAGTTTCTTGCTTATCATGTTCCCGATACACTTCTGGAGTCTGTCAAGCTCCACCGATGAACCGCAGGACAGGCCCTTCTGGAGTCTTATTTTAGTGTAGGAAGACCGCCTGTCAAATTTCATCGCGTTCGGAGTCCGTTTGATAGCCCAACCGTTAACTATAGCGGCAATATAGTCGGTCTAACATCGGACGTTATCGATCTCCGGAAATAGATGCCGGGCCCTCTCTCTCTCTTCTCCCCCTCGCAGTCTCGCCACAGCCCACCTAGTCCATACTCCTTCCCCTCTTAGCTTCCGGAGTTGTCCGATGCGATCGCACGGTCTGAGACCCTCTCTGCTCAGTGCATCAACCCCCCTCGCGCGCGCGTCCGAAAAGCTATCCCGGACCCGACCCGGACAGTCGTCACCGTTGGATCCGGATCATCCCCAAACATCTACAAAACATCTCTGTTTTCTTATTAGGACTTCCTAGCCTATTTATTAGCAACCATCTGATTACGATCGGAGGGACGAGATAGCCCCTAAGCCTAGTCCACCTGCTATATATTCACCGGACAAAATTTTATCCCAACCCTAAAAACTAGGACATTTTTCCTCCCTAGCCGCCGCCACCTACAGGCTCCTCCCTCCTAGGATCAGAAGATGCCACCATCTATCAAATCCATCCATCCACAGCGCCACCCTCCTCCTCGTTTTCTCAACCAGGCCAACCACCTCCTCCCTTCGTTTCAATCCGTCAAGCATGGAACCCCCGCAGACATCCAGCGCCCACATGCTCCTTTCTCCCCGACGCCCTTGTCCCCGCCATGGTTTTGGAGCTCACCACGGTCGCTGATCCGAGCCGCCCCGGGAACCGACACCGCCGGAGTCCCTCCTCACCTACAAGACCACCGCCACCCTACCACCTCGTCTCCTCGTCCGATGCGACTCCTGCCTCCACTGCTTCGTCCCTAGGTGCCCGAGGCCTGCCTCTTCTCCCCTCGATCCCAAGTGGACCGTGAAGCTATCCGAGGCCCTCATCGCCCCACGACCGGCGCCGCTGCGTCGACCACCACCAAGAACCAGCGCCGCCACACCTCCCAGGCAGGACCAGACCGCCCTTGCTCCTCTTCCTTCTTTCCTTTTCCTCTCTGCTCCCTCTCCCTCATGAGCTTCCTCTCTCTCTCCTGCAGGTTTGTCCCATCGCCGCCCTGGAAGCTCTAGCGACCCCACATCGCTTGATCTGGCGGATCACGGCCTTCTTCGCCCATCCTAGGCCCTCCTCCATCCCTCCCCGTCGGCGTGCTGCCGTTGTCCGCCACCGCTCTTGTCGTCCTCCTCCCTGCTCGTGCGGAGGCACGAGGACGACGAGAAGGAGCTGCTCGCTCCACTCATAGGCCCCGCCGTGGGCCAGATCTAGCCAAGGCCCAGGAGCCCCTTGCCAGGCCTCTTCCACCGAACGGGCCTGGGCCCATGTGAGCAGCGCCCAGCCCCTGTCCCTGTGCACTTTTGGGCCGGCCAGTTTCGGCCCGGGACATGTTTTTTCCGCATATCGTTTTTTTCTATTAAACCTGAGACTACAGATTTTGCAGAATGGTCCCTAAGCTCCATGCATATCATAACTCACAAACCGTGCATCGGTTAAAACAAACTTAATATGAAACTTGCTTAGTTTTTCATCTAGTTTAATAATATGTCATTTTCATCCATGTTTAAAATGCTTAAAATGCTGTTTGTTTAAATTTTCTTAAATAAATTGCTAAAATGATTTAATTCATAACTAAATAACCGTAGCTCGGTTTTAAATAAACTTTATATGTAAATGGGGTAGACAAATGCCTAGTTTAACATGGTGGCTTTACTTTGCATGTTTAATAACTCTAAAATTGTGTTTAGGGCAGAACATCACCAAATCTAAAATATGCATATGGGGATTTACCGGAATTTGTTCTCCGTTGTTTCCGGCCTCATTTAAACTTGCCTAGATAGGTAGTTTTCATTTGCTTCACCCCTTGCCATGTTAATCAACATTTAATATTGTTGGGTACATAAACAAGATCGAACTAAATAACTTGTTCTGGTGTTTCGTCAATATGCAACTCGTTGCATATTGAGCTCCACTTCATTTGTAGGATTGTTTGTGCACTTTGCCATGCCATGCTTCATTAAACCGGACATGCATCATACATGGTTGTGCATCATGCCATGTTGATGTGATGGTTGTTTACTATGTTGTTTGCTTCTTTCCGGTGTTGCTTCCTCGGTTTGGTTCTAATAACGTCGCGTTTGTGAGGAACCGTTCGACTATGTCCGTTTGTCTTCTTCAGGGACTCGTTCTTCTTCCTTGCGGGATTTCAGGCAAGATGACCATACCCTCGAAATCACTTCTATCTTTGCTTGCTACTTGCTCACTCTTTTGCGATGCCTTTGCTGCGATACCTACCACTTGCTTATCGTGCCTCCCATATTGCTAAGCCAAGCCTCTAACCCACCTTGTCCTAGCAAACCGTTGTTTGGCTATGTTACCGCTTTGCTCAGCCTCTCTTATAGCGTTGTTAGTTGCAGGTGAAGATTGGAGTTTGTTCCTTGTTGGAACATGGATATTTTGTTAGGATATCACAAAATCTCTTATTTAATTAATGCATCTATATACTTGGTAAAGGGTGGTGTTTTGTTCCACTCTTGCCGCCCTAGTTTCCGTCATATCGGTGTTATGTTCCCGGATTTTGCGTTCCTTACACGGTTGGGTTATATTGGGAACCCCTTGACAGTTCGCCTTGAATAAAACTCCTCCAGCAATGCCCAACATTGGTTTTACCATTCACCACCTAGCCTCGTTTTCCCATGGGTTCCGCGGACTCAAGGGTCATCTTTATTTAAACCCCCCTGGGGCCAGTGCTCCTCTCAGTGTTGGTCCGACCGAGTAGACTACGGGGCCACCTCGGGGCAACATGAGGGTTGGTTTTACTCGTAGGATGTCTTATCTGAGTGTGCCTTGAGAACGAGATATGTGCAGCTCCTATCGGGATTTGTTGGCACATTCCGGCGGTGTTGCTGGACTTGTTTTACCATTGTCGAGGATGTCTTGTAACTGAGATGCCAATTCTGATCGGATTGTCTTGGGAGAAGGAATATCCTTCGTTGACCGTGAGAGCTTGTGATGGGCTAAGTTGGGACACCCCTGCAGGGTTTGAACATTCGAAAGCCGTGCCCGCGGTTATGGGTAGATGGGAATTTGTTAATGTCCGGTTGTAGAAAACCTGAAGTTGATCTTAATTAAAATACATCAACCGCGTGTGTAACCGTGACGGTCTCTTTCCGGCGGAGTCCGGGAAGTGAACACGGTGTTGGAGTAATGCTTGACGTAGGTTGTTCTAGGATCACTTCTTGATCATAGTTGTTTGACCGTGCTTTGCCTTCTCTTCTCGCTCTCATTTGCGTATGTTAGCCACCAAATATGCTAGTCGCTTGCTGCAACTCCACCTCATACCTTTTACCCTTCCTATAAGCTTAAATAGTCTTGATCGCGAGGGTGTGAGATTGCTGAGTCCCCGTGACTCACAGATACTTCCAAAACCAGTTTGCAGGTGCCGTTGAAGATCGGGTTCTTTAGGTTGTTCCGTTTTCCAGTTGATTAGTAGTGGAGCCCAGTTGGGAGGATCTGGGATCTGTGTAGCATTTGGGGTAGTCTTCTTTTATTTTGGTTCCGTAGTCGGACCTTGAGTGTATCTGGATGATGTAATGATTTATTCATGTAATTGTGTGAAGTGGCGATTGTAAGCCAACTATGTATCTCTTTCCCTTATGTGTTACATGGGTTGTTGTGAAGATCACCTCACTTGCGACATTGCTTTCAATGCGGTTATGCCTCTAAGTCGTGCTTCGACACGTGGGAGATATAGCCGCATCGAGGGTGTTACATCGAGGTCCTGGCATCTTGAGCTTGAGGTATGCATAATGCGGTACCGCATTGAATCTCGCAAATGCGGTTCGCCCGAGCAGTGCATGATAGCCACTGCGAAACGGGACTATATCAAACATTAATTCTTCACTTTGGAAGTTATTCGGGGATCCAAAGACCACTTCCGGTGTAATTGAGTCTGTGCAATGGGCCTCTACACCTGGAATGACGCCTTTAAAGGTCATTTTTGTGGGTTTGATCCTTGGGGGGTCTATATCCATTTTGTGCACTGTGTCCTGGTAAAGCAGGTTCAGGCTGTTGCCGCCATCCATAAGGACTCGAGTGAGGTGAAATCCATCGATGATTGGGTCTAGGACCAGTGCGGCGAATCCGCCATGACGGATACTAGTGGGATGTTCCCTGCGATCAAAGGTGCTCGGACAGGAGGACCATGGGTTGAACTTTGGGGCGACTGGCTCCAACGCATATACGTCCCTAAGCGCACGCTTCCGCTCCCTCTTGGGGATGTGGGTTGCGTATATCATGTTCACCGTCCGCACTTGTGGGGGGAATCTATTCTGTCCTCCGGTGTTCGGCTGCCGGGGCTCTTCCTCGTCATCGCTATGTGGCCCCTTATCTTTGTTTTCGGCAATTAACTTCCGGGCTGCTTGAATACCGAACAATCCCTATTGGTGTGGTTGGTTAGCTTGTCGGGGGTGCCATGTATTTGACATGAGCGATCGAGTATGCAGTCCAATCTGGACGGGCCCGGAGTGCTTCGTTTGAATGGCTTTTTCCGCTGACCGGGTTTAGAGCCTCTGAATCCGGCATTGACTGCCGTATCTTCAGTATTATTGATGTTAATGTGGCGCTTATGTTTGTTGCGATGTGACCTGCTATTGCCGTCCTTGGTATCCGAAGTACCATGGTTCCTTGATATGTTATTACTGCGAGCCAGCCAGCTGTCTTCTCCCGCACAAAAGCGGGTCATGAGTGTCGTGAGGGCTGCCATAGATTTCGGCTTTTCCTGACCAAGGTGCCGGGCTAGCCACTCGTCGCGGATGTTGTGCTTGAAAGCTGCTAGGGCCTCCGCATCCGGATAGTCGACGATTTGATTTTTCTTTGTTAGGAACCGTGTCCAGAATTGCCTAGCCAATTCCTCTGGCTGATGAATTATATGGCTTAGGTCATCGGCGTCTGGTGGTCACACGTAAGTGCCCTGAAAGTTGTCGAGGAATGCGGCTTCCAGATCTTCCCAACAGCCAATGGACTCTGCTGGCAAGCTGTTGAGCCAATGCCGAGCTGGTCCTTTAAGTTTGAGTGGGAGGTATTTGATTGCATGTAGGTCATCACCGCGGGCCATGTGGATGTGCATGAGGAAATCCTTGATCCATACCGTAGGATCTGTCATGCCGTCGTATGATTCTATATTTACGGGTTTGAAACCCTCTGGGATTTGATGATCCATTACTTCGTCTGTGAAGCATAGGGGGTGTGCGGCGCCTCTGTACTGGGCTATGTCGCGACGCAGCTCGAATGAGTCTTGCCCGCTGTGTTCGGCCCGGCCAGTCTTACTTTTACTGTATCCGGTGTGACGATTGTCGTCTCGCATAGTGGCGCGCCCTCGTGATCCGTAGATCGATCTTGCATGTTTTGCTTTGTCCTCCAGTACATCTCGTAGGTCTGGCGTATTTCCCCATGCCTTTTTATTTGAATGGTGTCGGGGTGCTGGCTGAGCTTTTGGCTGGAATGCCTCTCTATCGCGGCCACAAGGTGGCCGATCAGCCGCGTCATACGCTTCTTCCTCCAGTCGAGGTATCAACCTACATTTTGGGTAACTCTTGGAGGGGCATTCGAATTTATATTCCTCGGCCGCGAGGACTTCAGTCCATCTGTCAGCTAGCAGATCTTGATCAGCTTGAAGCTGCTACTGCTTTTTCTTAAGCCTATTTGCCGTGGCTATAAGCCGGTGCTTGAAGCGCTCTTGTTCGACGGGATCCTCTGGCACGACGAATTCGGCATCGTCGAGGCTTTCCTCGTCTTTGGAGGGGGGCATGTAATTATCGTCCTCCACCTCTCCATCTGCCGCTCTCTCTAGAGGGCTGGCCTTTCCATCCTACTGTCCTAGATCGTACTGGAGGGGATTGTTGCCATCTTCGGCACTATCCGGAGTGTTATTATCTCCTGTGCCGGTATCACCACTTTTGCTTTGGCGGGACTTAGAGCGGCGCCGCTGACGTCGGCGCTTGGGTTGCTTTTTGGAGGGGTCATCCTTCGCTGTCTCGTCGCCATTACCTTCTTTGGGTGTGTCCACCATGTATATATCGTATGATGAGGTGGCTGTCCAATGCCCTATGGGCTGTGGTTCCTCTTTCTCTCCCGCATCGTCATCCATACCGTCGATGTCTTCGGAGTTGAAGTCAAGCATGTCGGTTAAGTCATCGACAGTGGCTACTAAGTGGGTGGTGGGTGGGCAGTGAATTTCTTCGTCATCCGCATTCCAATCCTGCCGGACATAGTTCGGCCAGGATCCTCCTGACAAGGAGAGAGACCTTAATGAGTTCAGTATGTCGCCAAAGGGCGAGTGCTGAAAAATATCCGCGGAGGTAAACTCCATGATCAACGCCCAATCGGATTCGCTAGGAACGGGCGCGGGCGGTTCGGAGTCTGTGGCCAGAGAAGGATCCGGCAGTCTGACAACACGGCTCTCGTGTAGGGTAAGGTCGATGTTCAGCTCGATTGCCGCTGAGGGTAAGGCCTCCGTGGCAGGGTCTATCCACCCGTCCATGGACGGGGCAACTGGCTCTGAATTGAGGGTCGGAGCGGCTGCCGGTGCGATCTCCCGGACGCTATCTGATGGTAGAGCTAAATCGTACTCATCATGACTGCGTGACGCACAAGGCAGAGGCTCGAATCCATCGAAGATCAAGTCTCCGCGGATATCGGCCATGTAGTATAAGCTTCCAAACCTGACCTGGTAGCCAGGGGCGTAACTTTCGATCTGCTCCAGATGGCCAAGCGAGTTGTCCCGTAGTGCGAAGCCGCCGAATACAAAAATCTGTCCGGGGAGAAAAGTCTCACCCTGGAACGCATCGCTAACGATGACCGAAGGAGCCATCAAGCCTAACAGCGATGACACAGAGGAACTCTCAATGAAAGCACCAATGTCGGTGTCAAAACCGGCGAATCTCGGGTAGGGGGTCCCGAACTGTGCATCTAAGGAGGATGGTAACAGGAGGCAGGGGACACGATGTTTTACCCAGGTTCGGGCCCTCTTGATGGAGGTAAAACCCTACATCCTGCTTGATTAATATTGATGATATGGGTAGTACAAGAGTAGATCTACCACAAGATCAGAGAGGCTAAACCCTAGAAGCTAGCCTATGGTATGATTGTATGTTGTCCTACAGACTAAAACCCTCCGGTTTATATAGACACCAGAAAGGGCTAGGGTTACACAAGGTCGGTTACAAAGGAGGAGATATACATATCCGTATTGCCTAGCTTGCCTTCCATGCCAAGTAGAGTCCCATCCGGACACGAGACGAAGTTTTAATTTAGTATCTTCATAGTACAATAGTCCGGCCGAAGGATAGAGTCCGGCTGTCCGGACACCCCCTAATCCTGGACTCCTTCAATAACTATGGAACAGTGTTACCTAAAGAACAAGTATCTTAGCTGAACTATGGAACAACGTTAACTCCTGAACAAGACCCGTAAGAGATCAGCATGAATATACAGTAAATGTGATGATCTATTTTCCATGCTTAGATGAATAACAAAGCCATAAATGTTGCACACAAGTAAGATGAGGGTACAACCTATCTGGCTGCCATCCATAGGAGTGAGCATCATGTGGTGACTTGTCGATGGCCCTGCAGTTGTTGTGGCTGTGCATGTCGGGCACGCGCATTCGATGCAGGGAACTGTTGAGTGGGGACTATAGCTCCCTTCTGGTGTATGCTTCCCTTGTTGGAGCAGCTGCGGTGAGTCGGAAGACGGTGTGTCTGAAGATGCAGATAATGCATAATGTTAAGAACGACATATCTCTTTGATCTAAAGAAATACACTAAGAGATCAACAGCAATGTACGAGAGTGGTCACACGTCTGTTGATTGAAGACTAAATTGGGGTCACATGATTTTATTTTATTTTGGTACTATTCGATCTACGCCGGATGGCTGGCCGTCTTGTGCCTCCCGGCTGACACTATTCGGAATCTTCCCCGAAGAGCCAGCAACCAACGGCAGAGCAGCCTGTGTCCGCCGTCCGTGGCCCCGGCCAAAACCCCGCTCCCCGCCCCACCGCACTACCGTGGTTGCGCCGCCCCGGGGCCAATCCACAAAGACTCCCCATCATCCAGATCCGGTGGCGGCAGTACCTTCAACCCACGCAACTCTAAAAGATAGCCATCTAAGCGCTGCTTCCGCGGTGAACTTGTGGCCCCGCACCGTTGCGTTAGACACCAGCCAACCGGCAGCTTAGGAGCTCTGCCGCCTCGAGGGGTGCTGCTTCCCATTGCAAATCGATTGGCCCAGAATAAAAATTCAGACAATTGACGCCTAAATAAAGTGATTTGAGATGAGGGTGCGACCAATCTTGCAGCATGGTGAAGTAGGCAGGTCCAGCTGCCGAGTCGGTGAGGCCGGAGCGGTTGCGGTGGTGACCGGCGGCAAGGAAAGAGCGATGTCGCGACGGTCGACGGCTACGCCGTAGCAGCGCCAGGACTCTGGACGGATCCGAAGTTGGAGCCGCTCCGGTGCCATGAACAACGGCGGGGGTGAATCTGCTCTGGTACGGCTCACGCGGTCGTCGTCGAGGCAGCACCAGCAGCACGGAGTAAGAGGCACACGGCCCAGTGCACGACGGCAAATGGACAGCGTCTCCGGCATTAGGGAGGAGGGCGGCTGTGAAATTGGTGCGGTGGCGGGCTCCATGGAGGTGGGGTTGAGGTTTCGCGGCTCGGGAGAAGGGAGCTTCCCGGGGAGAAGGTAAATTGGTGCCCACGAGGTATGAATGGGGGCGGGGGGGGGAAATTGGGAGGGGAGTGGAACCATGTCTTATGGACGCATTTGTCTGAAATGTGAGGGGGAGTTACAGTTCTACCCTTGCCTATAGGCTTCTCGGCTTGGGTCTGTGTACTGAGGATCGGGGATAGTATAGTAACTTTGCTTCTCTGGGCGGGAGCGATTTCGGGCAAGGAGGGCGTGTTTTAAACTATAGTGGGCACGAGCGATTTCGGGCGAGGAGAGCGTGTTTTAAAATAGTGGGCGCGAGCTATTTCGGGCGAGGAGAGCGTTTTTGCCGACCATGGTTTATGAATTATTTGGCACATGTCATTTCGGCCGAGGAGAAGGCGCGCTGGGATGAAGTTACGAACCTACCCTCGATGTACAACGGGCCAATTGATGTGTGTCCCACATAGGACGGTAATTTCGCGTCTCCCATTTATTTGCTCGGGCGAATTCCACCGAGCAAAGAGGATGTTTAACAGTTCGTTCAAACTTTGGGAGAACGAGCATCCACGTCTACCTTACCAAGTCGATTCGGATCAAATTTTGAAATATTAGCTTGCGACTTCTTTTTTAGATGGAGAGATGATGCTCGGGAGTAATGTGTTTTTGCATGCTCGTTGCTAGCGATTTACTATATGACAAATAGTTGACCCACTCAAAAACGCGAATCAAATCCAAAATGAAATATCTCGATTCAATGAAATAGCTCGTTCAGTAGGTCAAAATAGTGAACTAAATCCAAAATTGAACACCTCAATCGAGTAGCATGTTGTACAGTATTATAGTACTCCATGAACATGTTCAAAGTCAAATTAATGGACTTGTTTGATATACACATATATCCGTTCATGTGTGGATTGCAGACAACATGTTATCCAATTTAAATCTTTGAATGCAAGTTTATATCGAAACATGGTTTATATCAGTCTTTGATGCATAAAACACGACCTCCCCCTCTCCCGGACTCCTACTCTCTCTCTCTCTCTCTCTCTTTCTCTTTCTCTCTCTCTCGCCGAAAATATTCAATTCTGTTGCACACATCCAACACACAAACCTTGTTCGTCACTCTCCCTTTCTCTCCATCTCTCTCTCTCTCTTTGTGTGTGTGGGGGGGTCTTTCTAGTTCGCATGCATATATACACCATCTATAGGTCTCTCTCGCACACTATGTATGATACTCTAGCTAGTCCAAGCTAGATATCTTGGGTGCACTCATCGTACACACACAGATTCCTTGGCTCTTTGCCTGTAACTCTCTCACGCACCACTATGTCGTCTCGGAGCTCTTTCCCCCCTCTCTCAAACTCTCCATCCACCTGGGTCACACATACACATGCATATCTCACTCGCACTCGATAGGCCCATCTAAAACTCTATCTCTCACCCTCATTCTCTCTCCATCTCACACGCGCACACACACAATCTCATGCCCAGCTAGCCAAGTATGATGGTCTCTCCTAGGACTCCCTCAGTCAGCATTACTGATCCAGGGACGACACCTGAGCACAGAGATTGGACCGTTTGAGGTCTGGTCGCTACAGTATCATGGGATGCGGAACGGTTTGAGCGGCAAAGCCGAAAATTTAGATAAGATAGGTTTTAAAGTTCCGTTCACAATTTCTTCATCTGTCAAGGACACAGTGAAGATTTTGAACAAGTTTCAAATAGAACGCACATGAAGAATTTGTGAAAAGATTGGGTTTAGTATAGCATAGAGGAGGAAAGGGTCCGATCACATTCACTTAGCAGAACAACCAACTTGAAGAATTAGCACTAAGTGAATGTTGTAGAGGACATAAACTCATATATATATATATAGCCAATGAAGAAAAACGACGGAAACAGTGAAGACAATGCAAAGTTGAAGAATATGAACAATTGAGGAATTTCAACTTTTGGTGGTGGCGTGACCCACCGTATAAGAATGATGATTTCAGACACCGCGTACAATTATCGTAGGGTTCTGAGAATCAAACTCTTCGTTAATTTCTTCACACTAAGAGTGTTATTCTTCATTGATTGAAGAAAAACGTTTCTTCATGTGTTGCACATCTAAGTCATCAATTTTGCATAAGTGTTAGGATGAGTGTCCTTTTCAAAGAACATTCGAAGATTCTAGGATATTTAGCTCACACCGCAACTGCTAAATCTCTTCTCATCCAAGGGCTTTGTGAAGATATCGGCTAGCTGTTCTTCAGTCTTCACATGCTCAATAGAAATGTCGCCCTTCAACACATGATCAGAAGAAAATGATGACGAATCTGAATGTGCTTAGTCTTCGAGTGCTGAACTGGGTTGTGAGCAATCTTGATGGCACTCTCATAGTCACAGAAGAGAGGCACATTCTTCATGTTGACTGTACTCCTTGAGAGTTTGCTTCATCCATAGCAATTGAGCACAGCAAGAAATAGCGGCAATATACTCAGCTTGCATTATTGCGGTAGATCCACTTTGTGATCCACACGATCCACACGATCACCAACATAGTCAGAGTCAGAATATCCAATGAGATCAAAAGCCGAGCCCTTGGGGTACCATAATCCAAGTGTTGGTGTGTGAGCTAGATATCGAAGAATATGCTTCACAGCCTTATGGTGTGATTTCTTCGGTGTAGCTTGAAATTGGGCACACATGCAAACACTAAGCCGTTTGAATATGTGTTTTGCTTGGAGCGTCATTTTATTTTATTTTGTTTTGCTTGCCGTTTGAATAAAATACAAGATCTTAAATTCTTAAATGTTAGAGAGTCTTCACATAGTTGCATAATTATTCGACTACTCATTGATCTTCACTTTTATCTTTTGGAGTAGTTTGTCATTTGCTCTAGTGCTTCACGTATATCTTTCTAAAGCACGGTGGTGGTTTTATTTTGAAGAAATAGATGAACTCTCGTGCTTCACTTATATTATTTTGTGAGTCTTTAGAACAACATGGTAATTTGCTTTTAGGCATAATAAAAACTTTCATATAAGTGCATTGAATACTACGAGAAGTTTGATACTTGATGATTGTTTCGAGATATGGAGATAGTGATATTTGAGTCATGCTAGTTGAGTAGTTGTGAATTTGAGAAATACTTGTGCTGAAGTTTGTGATTCCCATAGCATGCACGTATGGTGAACCGTTATGTAACGAAGTTGGAGCATGAGGTATTTATTGATTGTCTGCCTTCCTTATGAGTGGCGGTCAGGGACGAGCGATGGTCTTTTCCTACCAATCTATCCCCCTAGGAGCATGTTTGTTGTACTTTGTTTCGATAACTAATAGATTTTTGCAATAAGTATGTGAGTTCTTTATGACTAATGTTGAGTCCATGGATTATAAACACCCTCACCCTTCCACAATTGGTAGCCTCTCTAGTACCGCACAACTTTTGCCGGTACCATAAACCCACCATATACCTTCCTCAAAACAGCCACCATACCTACCTATTATGGCATTTCCATAGCCATTCCGAGATATATTGCCATGCAACTTTCCACCATTCCGTTTATTATGACATGCTTCATCCTTGTCATATTGCTTTGCATGATCATGTAGTTGACATCGTATTTGTGGCAAAGCCACTGTTCATAATTCTTTCATACATGTCACTCATGAGTCATTGCACACCCCGGTACACCGCCGGAGGCATTCATATAGAGTCATATTTTGTTCTAAGTATCGAGTTGTAATTCTCGAGTTGTAAGAAAATAAAAGTGTGATGATCATCATTATTAGAGCATTGTCCCATGTGAGGAAAGGATGATGGAGACTATGATTCCCCCACAAGTCGGGATGAGACTCCGGACGAAAAAGAAAAAAAGAAAAAAAGAGTCCATAAAAAAAGAGTAAAGGCCCAAATAAAAAAATAAAAAAATGAGAGAAAAAGAGAGAAGGGGCAATGCTACTATCCTTTTACCACACTTGTGCTTCAAAGTAGCACCATGATCTTCATGATAGAGAGTCTCCTATGTTGTCACTTTCATATACTAGTGGGAATCTTTCATTATAGAACTTGGCTTGTATATTCCAATGATGGGCTTCCTCAAAATGCCCTAGGCCTTCGTGAGCAAGCAAGTTGGATGCACACCCACTTAGTTTCTTTTGTTGAGCTTTCATACACTTATAGCTCTAGTGCATCCGTTGCATGGCAATCCCTACTCACTCACATTGATATCTATTGATGGGCATCTCCATAGCCCGTTGATACGCCTAGTTGATGTGAGACTATCTTCTCCTTTTTGTCTTCTCCACAACCACCATTCTATTCCACCTATAGTGCTATGTCCATGGCTCACGCTCATGTATTGCGTGAAGATTGAAAAAGTTTGAGAACATCAAAAGTATGAAACAATTGCTTGGCTTGTCATCGGGGTTGTGCATTGATTTAAATACTTTGTGTGGTGAAGATGGAGCATAGCCAGACTATATGATTTTGTAGGGATAGCTTTCTTTGGCCATGTTATTTTGAGAAGACATGATTGCTTGGTTAGTATGCTTGAAGTATTATTATTTTTATGTCAATATTAAACTTTTGTCTTGAATCTTATGGATCTGAACATTCATGCCAAAATGAAGAGAATTACTTAGAGAAATATGTTAGGTAGCATTCCACATCAAAAATTCTATTTTTATCATTTACCTACTCGAGGACGAGCAGGAATTAAGCTTGGGGATGCTGATACGTCTCCAACGTATCTATAATTTTTGATTGTTCCATGCTATATATTATCTGTTTTGGATGTTTATGGGCTTTATTATGCACTTTTATATTATTTTTGGGACTAACCTATTAACCAGAGCCAGTTGCCAGTTTTTTTCCCTATTTCAGTGTTTCGAAGAAAAGGAATATCAAACGGAGTCCAAACGGAATGAAACCTTCGGGAGCATGATTTTTGGAACGAACATGATCTAGGAGACTTGGTGTTGAAGTCAAGGAAGCTTCGAGGTGGCCACGAGGCAGGGAGGCGCGCCTGCCCCCTGGGAGCACCCCCCACCCTTGTGGGCCCCTCGTGGCTCCGCTGACCGACTTCTTTCGCCTATATATATATATATATCCATATACCCTAAAAACATCAGAGAGCAAAAGAGATTGGGAGCTCCACCGCCAGATGCCTCCGTAGCCACCGAAAACCAATCTAGACCCGTTCCGGCACCCTGTCGGAGGGGGAATCCCTCTCCGGTAGCCATCTTCATCATCCCGGTGCTCTCCATGATGAGGGTATGTACCAATAGCTATGTGTTTGATCTCTCTCTCTCTCTCTCTCTCTCTCGTGTTCTTGAGGTGGTACGATCTTGATGTATCGCGAGCTTTGATATTACAGTTGGATCTTATGATGTTTCTCCTCCTCTACTCTTTTGTGATGAATTGATTTTTCCCTTTGAAGTTATCTTATCGGATTGAGTCTTTAAGGATTTGAGAACACTTGATGTATGTCTTGCACGTGCTTATCTGTGGTGACAATGGGATATCATGTGATCCACTTGATGCATGTTTTGGTGATCAACTTGCAAGTTCCGTGACCTCGTGAACTTATGTGTAGGGGTTGCCACACGTTTTCGTCTTTACTCTTCGGTAGAAACTTTGGGGCACTCTTTGAAGTACTTTGTGTTGGTTTGAATACATGAATCTGAGATTGTGTGATGCATATCGTATAATCATACCCATGGATACTTGAGGTGACATTGGAGTATCTAGGTGACATTAGGGTTTTGGTTGATTTGTCTCTTAAGGTGTTATTCTAGTACGAACTCTAGGATAGATTGAATGGAAAGAATAGCTTCATGTTATTTTACTACGGACTCTTGAATAGATCGATAAGAAAGGATAACTTTGAGGTGGTTTCGTACCCTACCATAATCTCTTCGCTTGTTCTCCGCTATTAGTGACTTTGGAGTGACTCTTTGTTGCATGTTGAGGGATAGTTATATGATCCCGTCATTTTATTATTGTTGAGAGAACTTGCACTAGTGAAAGTATGAACCCTAGGCCTTGTTTCAACACATTGCAATACCGTTTGTGCTCACTTTTATCATTAGTTACCTTGCTGTTTTTATATTTTCAGATTACAAAAACCTTTATCTACCATCCATATTGCACTTGTATCACCATCTCTTCACCGAACTAGTGCACCTATACAATTTACCATTGTATTGGATGTGTTGGGGACACAAGAGACTCTTTGTTATTTGGTTGCAGGGTTGTTTGAGAGAGACCATCTTCATCCTATGCCTCCATGGATTGATAAACCTTAGGTCATACACTTGAGGGAAATTTGCTACTGTTCTACAAACCTCTGCACTTGGAGGCCCAACAACGTCTACAAGAAGAAGGTTGTGAAGTAGACATCACATCCCATCACTATGGTTAGTTCTGGTTTGAAATATATGCCTCAAGTGGACGTTGAGCCATAGGACGGATAACCAAGTGGGCCATTGAGCTTGGTCCTCATGGTTTGAAATATATGCCTCGCACGACCATCAAGTCTCAGGCGCTGGTGGATTTCATCAATGACTAGATAGAACTGCAGATGCCTGAGGAAAAGCCGGATAACACGTATTGGACTATTCACTTTGATGGGTCCAGGCAATTGGAGGGCTCGGGGGCTGAGTTGTGCTCGCTTCCCCTCGAGGTGATAAATTTTGTTATGTTCCCCGTTTGATGTTCCCTTTCACTAACAATGCAGATGAATATGAGGCCTTGCTCCACGGTCTTCGGATGGCTAAGGATATGAAATTAAGTCGGTTTAGGTGCTTTGCTGACTCAGATTTGGTGGCTCAACAAGTCTCTAGTACTTGGGATTCTAAGGATCCACTCATGGCAGCTTATCGACGAGAAGTGGATGTTATTGTTGGTCACTTCAAAGGTTATCAAGTTGAGCAAGTTGATCGGAGGAAAAATGAAGTGGCTGATGCCTTAAGCCGGTTGGGTTCTCAACATAAACCGGTGCCGCCTAATGTTTTTCTTGACGTTTTGCATAACCCAATTGGTCAAGTTACCTACAGAGGAGGACTCGGCTATTCCTGACATGGAAGCTCAGTTGGTGGCAGCTGTTCATGTAATTCCTGATTGGACAACCCCTTATTTGGCTTACATGACCCGGGGCGAGTTACTTGAGGATGAAACCTTAGCCATGCAGATAACCCGGCGGTCTAAGTCAATGACAATTGTCAATGGAGAGCTGCATCACTGCAGTGTTACATGGGCTTTTCAACGTTGTGTTTCTCCAGAAGAGGGCCGTGAGATCCTGCGTGAGATTCATGAAGGAGATTGTGGTCATCATGCCGGTTCAAAGTCTCTTGTGGCTAAAGCTTTTCGTCATGGGTTTTATTGGCTAACAGCTCATGCTGATGCTGAAGACCTGGTCAGCAGGAGTGATGGATGCCAGAAATTTTCACGATGAGCCCATGTGTCGGCTCAAGAATTGAGGATGATTCCAATTACTTGGTCGTTTGCAGTTTGGGGGCTTGATATGGTTGGACCTTTCAAAAGATCCAAGGATAAGAAGACCCACCTTTTGGTGGTGGTTGATAAGTTCACTAAGTGGGTAGAGGCAGGGCCAGTCAGTAAGTGTGATGTAGCAACAGCGGTTAAATTTATGAAAAAGCTGATATTCCATTTTGGCTTTCCACACAACATTATAACAGACAACGACACTAATCTCTTCAAGGGTGCTATGGAAGAATTTTGTCAACGTGAGCATATCCGGCTTGATGTATCGTCAGTGGCTCACCCCCAATCTAATGGCCAAGCTGAGAGAGCCAATCAAGAGATCCTGAGAGGCATCAAGCCCCAGCTTATGGTTCCCTTACAGAGGACGCCCGGTTGTTGGGTGGTGGAGTTACCTTACGTGTTATGGAGCATTAACACCACCCCAACAGATCTACGGGTTATACACCTTTCTTCATGGTCCACAGAGCAGAGGCAGTTCTCCCTAGTGACATCTGTCATGACTCACCTCGTGTGGCGGCTTATGTTGAAGCTGACAATGAAAAAGCACGTCAGGAAGCACTTGACCTGTTAGATGAGGAGCGTTATATAGCGGCGGCTCGTTCGGCGATTTACCAGCAAGATCTGTGCCATTACCACAGCCGCCGGGTTAAAACCAGAACTTTCCAGGAAGGCGATCTGGTGCTCCGGCTTATCCAGGATCAGACTGATATGCACAAGTTATCTCCACCTTGGGAAGGACCCTTTGTGGTCAGCAAGAATCTGAACAACGGGTCATATTACCTTATCGATGTTTGAGACCACAAGGACTCACGCACGTCGGAGGAAGAGACCCGCCGGCCGTGGAATATTGCTCATCTTCGTCCTTACTACACTTGAGCCACTGGCTCTTCTGATGTACATATTTTTGACAATGTATATCTTATGATCAATAAAATAAACCAGCATCCCTACTAAAGTAGGGCCTTTGTCGTTTTTTCTTAAAGAGTTTTTTGTCACTTGGGGGCTTTTGCTTTACAGAGCGAAGTTATGATTACCCTTTGATCCGGCTTATTGGCCAGAAAAAAACTTGGGGGTTTCGACCCAGGTTAACAGGGACCAAAGAGAGTCTGTTGCAAAAGCACAACTCAAACATAGGCGCCCATTAAGCACAACTCAACAATATTACTTGGGGGCTCTTTTGTTCTAAAGAACAAAGAGCTTTTATAACCCTTGTAATAGGCTTAAAAGCCAGGCTTGGAAGCCAGGTATATTCACCTAAAACCCCGGGTTATCCTGCCTTTTTAAGTAAGCCACTCCGCCCCAAGTAATCCTGGAATGACCCGCCGAACATTTGACAAGTCAATCTTATGCAGACTGAACTTGTCAAAGTTAAACCGACGATTGGTTATGTGAGGTCCATCTTATAAGGTTTGTATATAGGTTTAACTCGGTGGCTGTGTGGCCCGTGAAAGCACTCGTTTTCGGCCTGGCAGCCCATGAAAAGCCTCGTTTTTTTGTTTGTTTTTATTCGACAGATTTTTTCTTTTTTGAGGTTTATTTGATGAGGCTTATAAGGCTTTATGATTATAATTCACTGGTGTTTATTAACTTGGCCTGGCTTTTGACTATAAGTCGCCAGTATGAGATGAGATACTATCTAGTGTTTATTAACCCGACTTGGCTTTCGGCTATAAGTCGCCAGTATGAGATACGATAATATTGGGTGTTTATTAACCCGGTCTGGCTTTGTTCATAAGCCAACAATAAATGATAATTACAAGTGCTCAAATTTTGGGTTATCGCCCTCATTACACTAGCTTGGTAAACCAACAGTGTGATCCAATCTCACGGGAGTATAATACACATCTGCATAAGTCAAAGATTATCATACAAAGAGTGGTTATTTAAACCGGTGGATCATCAGTGTTATGGAAAACAGAAAACATGCACGATGGCACGACCGATTCAAAGTTTTAACTACTCTATTACATAGCTCCATGAGATAACATAAGATCAAGTGTTTTATTACAACTATAAGTCTTTCAGCTGCCTGGCGGTTCATTCTTCTTGACCTTGCTGACGGGAGGCCTCCGGTCCATCCCTTACCGGTTCTTCCTCCTCCTCCACCGTCTGGAAGTTCGGTTTGGACCATTCAAAACCACGCAAGGTGAAGAATTCAGCTTCATCGTCAATCAGATTGGCCGGGTCAATATCAGGGGCGAAAGTGTGCTTACGAATCGGTGGAATTAAGTCCATCACTTTATATGAAGGCGTCTGCATCTTCTTATTATCCTCATCATAAGACGGCTGATATTTGGACAGATTGGTTTCTTCGGCGATGACTGTTGCATGAGGACGAATCTCTTTGACACAGGCAGCAAAGTCTTGCTGATCGAAGGAGGTTCCATCTTACTTTAAGCTAGGATACCTGCTAGCTACATCTGCCGGGTCTAGTTCTGGTACCCATGCTTTGGCACGGCTCAAGGCCGTTACAGCTCCGGCTCTAGCATAAGACCATTTGATTTCTTGGAGTCTAGCGGGAAAGATGGACAATTTCTTCAGAATATCACTTAACAGATTTTGTCCTTGATTCGATGGGGTGATAGTAGCAAGGGTCCGCTGAGCTCCAGTGTATAATTGCTCAACAAGGGTATAAACCACCTTGAGCTTCACAAGTGTGTCTTGGCTAAGGTTGCTGCTCCTGGGACCTGAGTAAGTTAAAAATTCGTCAAATGGCGGTTTACATTATAACGACAAATACTCACTTTGGATAAATAGCAAGGTGGCTTACCGAAGAAAGCAGAAACCATCTGAGACACACGATGTTTTAAACCGGTGAGTTCAGTGGTAACTTCCTCAAGAGCCGCTTCAGCATTCTCAGCATGCTATATCAGGGAAGTCTTTTCCTTAGCCCAAGCCTCTTTATCCGCAGTAAAGCTAGTCTTCAATTTTTCTGATTCAGACACACTAAACTGGAATTTTGATTCAGCCTTCTGGGTCTCAGTTTCCTGAGTCGCCAGCCGGTTCTTGGCCTCGTTTAGTTGAGTTTCCAATTCAGTGGTAGCAGCCTGCAGGAAGCATAGATTTATCAAACATATTTCAAGGTGGATTACAACAGTTAAGTACCAAGCACTTTGCAAGCGAAACCACTTGGCACTTGGGGGCAAATGTCTATCAACGCAATTTTTCAACGGAAATGGCTTTTCTAAAGTCCCAAGTGCTTTGCAAGCAACAACACTTGGCACTTGGGGGCTAATGCATATTGCTTGTCTCTTCCTAAAGATGAGCCAGGTGAGCTTTCAATAGTCTCAGCCGACACATGGGGGCTATACAGTTCGGTTCCATTCTTTTACAGTGATTAATAGGACCATCTCATTCATACTGATTAAACCGGCCCTTGGGGACTACAAATGCAAAGTTATGCTATTATCAGCATCCGATTTAGTTTTGAACCGGACTTGGAGGGAGTCTAGGAAAGAAGCTTTTAAGTATTTAAAGTCTACAGATTATTCAATCTTATCATAATCAGAAGACTTGGGGGCTGGCAGGATATATATATATATATATAACTTATATAAGCCGGATGACGTACCTCATACTGCTGGTGCATCTGTTTAACAATCTCAATCTCCAAGTCACGGCTGGAGTGTACTTGACTGAGACAGCCAGATAATACTTCACTATTACTCAATTGAGCATAGTGTGAGACATCAAACCTCACTTTTCGTCTTTCCATGACTTCTTGTTTGGCAGAATGCCTTGCTAGTACATTTGGATTCCCCGGTTCAGTAAACCCAGTGCAAGTAATTAAAAACATCATCAACATGAGTCTCTGGCGGGTTAAGAGAGCTGGACGGTTCAGTCGTTGGCGGGTCAATATTGGTGTCATTAACAGAAAACTCAGGCATATCAGGTTAAGTGTTGGGAGCAGGATCTTCTAGTTGTTCAGAGTTTTCTGGTGCAAAGGTTGGCTGGTCCGTTTCAGCAGATTTAGGATCCTCGGCCGGTTTTGTCGCCTTCGCTTTCTTGTTGGGCTTTGCTTGACCGCTAAAAAGAATTTGGACAAGTCAGCATAATGATGAAGATATAAAGGTACAGAAGAAAGATAATTATTCTTACCCAGGGGCACTCTTGAAAGTCAGCAGTTGAGTCTATGATGAATCGCCAAACGAAGAACAGGAAATCTCCTGCAAAAATGGAATCAAAGGAGTTGAGTGGTTAAGGAAAGAAACCCGCAGGTAAATAAAAGAGTTAAGATTAAAAAGAACCTCATTTTGGCGTTTTTGAGGAGTGTTTGGTAAACCGGAGGATAAATCTTCATCTCCACTGGTCCGGGTCTGGCAGCGGCTCTCATGTTGCTGTCATTTCAAAGGAAAATGAGGATCTAAATAAGCCAAGGGGTGTGAAAACCTTACTTTCCGGGTTACCCAGTGAAGTTTCTGCCTTGGTAAAGGTTCTAAGTCGGAGGAAGTAATAGTTACCTCTTCTTTGACTGCTTGGCTGGCTCCCATGTCATCCTGGCAAAAGTCCGTGTCAATAAGGTGGTTGAAAAGCAAGCCAAGAGAGTCGAGGGCTACCTCCGACTCAGAGATATCGTCTAGCTTAAGCAGATCAGAGGCACTTGGTTTCTTCCTAGATCTCTTGCTGGTCTTTTTGGTGGCTTTCGCGGCAGCCCTAGACTTTTTGGCAGCCTCGTGATCATATTTTGCCTTCCAGAAGTCAGATTTAGCATGCGGAAGGATAACATATTTGAGTTCACGCAATGTTTGGGTGATGAAGTAAGGAAAAAGAAATCAAGAGACTTACATCTCGCGGCGGGTTAAGCATGTATAAAGGATTCAAACCCACTTTGCTGCAGTCTTCAAATTTGCTATTTACAAGCGTTGTTAGATGCACTCTTCAGTCAGACGCGGAGAGCTATGGCGTAAGGGATCGGTTGTTCGGCCGATATAAGTACACATCAAGCCGGATCGGCGGCTTAAGGGTATGATCCGCCATGCGACCCAGCAGCGGATTAAATGGACTCCTGTTAAACCGTTTCCTAGCAAGGCTTGGACTTTTCTAATTGTAGGGACGAGTTTCGTGCGTTTGGCGGCGGTAAGTTTATCAGGGATTGAGTCGAGACATTCAGCACGATAGCCCGGCAATGAATTTTCATCAGACGGCGAGATATATTGGCAGTAGAACCATGTTTGATTCCAGTCCTTGGGATGGCTTGGCAGAGCTGCTTGAGGGAAGATGGCATCTCGTCTACATTGAATTGAAATTCCGCAAAGTTCCAAGCTAGGCCCATTTGTAAACTCATTTTGCTGGTTCAGGTAGAAGTATTCCCTGAAAAGTTCAACACTAGGCTATTCTTGAAGGTATACCTCACAAAAAACTTGAAAGTAACAGATGTTTGATATGGAGTTGGGTCCAATGTCTTGCAGATGGAGTTTGAAGAAGTGCAGAACATCTCTAAAGAACTTAGAGCCGGGTGGCGAGAAGCCCCGGTTCATATGATCAGTGAATACAATAACTTCACTGTCCTTTGGCTGAGGTCTCTCTTCGCCTGGGTCAAGAGCACGGTAATGCATGACACTTTTCTCTGGCAAATATCCAACGGTGACAAAATCCTTCAAAGTGCTCTCAGTGATGATGGAGGGAACCCAGTTACAGGTCGTAATTGTCTTTGGCGGCATGGTGACATGACAACCAAAAGACAGGAAATAATTTGCCAGCTCAAGTTAATTGGTGGGATTACAAGTTAACAATTATAGTGCATGTTCAGAATGGTGGCTTAAGCACGGGCTAATGATATATGAAGTAACGATAAGCCGGTAGAATAAACCACCACGACTAAAGATATTCAAGATCTACCAAGATTAAAATTTGCTAAGTGTTAGGACAAACAGGTTCCACAGGTTGAGGCTATAAATTCGGATCTTCCGCTATTCAGAAAAGGGAATAAATTCAAAACCTATAGAGGCGACCGTGGAAAAACAGAGGTGCCCTAGAGGAGATCTGTCATGATGAGGATGTATTCTAGTATAAAAATAGGTGCTAAAACTACCACCATGCAAGATTTATGTGGTTTTTGGATCTAATCCACGGATCTAAACAAGGAGAAAGAAGGGCGGCGATGAACACCAATGAATCTTAATGGTATATCTATGGCGAAAGAAAGGAGGGCTTACAGATAATGTTAGGACAGCGGAGTGGCGCTGCGGTTTTCTGGTCTGTTTAGGGTGATGCAGCGGCCGGTGTTGAGGTCGGAGACGATGGTCGACGACGGCGGGGCTCATGCGGGTTGATGTGTCTCGAGGAGTACGAAAGCGAGAAGGAGAAGGAGAAGAATGAAAGGTGACTCCGTGGTCCTATTTATAGACTTGGAAGTACAAACGGCAGGCGCGGGAACCGAGGAACTTTTGGAGGGTCGGTAAAGAAAGAGATTTATTAATATTTTGACTCTATGTAGCATTAATCGTAGATGATGTCATGGTGGGTTATCAAAACTTTTGGACACGACGTCATGGCGGGTTACAATATTTCATAGTAAGAGGGAGGAAGGATTTTTCTAAGTATTAAAGATTGACATGAACAAGTTCAAATCAACCTGGGGCCTGATGTTGGGGATATGACTATCAGGTATGACCCGCCCAGGAGGGGCCGGGTCATCCCTATGGTGGTTCATCTCAATGAATCCCAAGATCATATTAACAATGGCGGTTCATAGATAGGATTAGTAGAGGGCCCAAACCCGAAGGCGGCTTAAGGCCCATGGATATAAACTGCCATGTATATAGATTTCTATTGTAAGGCATGTAAGAAAGGTCACCGAGCCGGATACATTGTATGAGCCGGCCGGGACTCTGTATCCCGCAGGGCGTCAACCCGTGTATATAAGGGGACGACCCAATGGCGGCTTAGGACAAGAAACAACAGATCGAGAGCTAGGTTAAGTGTATTTGCTCCCTGCTCATCGAAACCATAGCAATACTGTAACGCCCCGGACACACCCGCCGGTGGTCGTTACTCCTGGCGGGATCTAGACTGGCCCCACAGATCAATACTAGTCTTTTCTGCGCACTTTGTCCTCACTCGTGCGCACCCGGGAGCAACTTCCTGGTCGGTCACCCATCCTGACACTACTCCAAGCTGAGCACGCTTAACTTTGGAGTTCTATCCAAATGGGCTCCCGGAAAAGAAGGAATTCCTTATTGATATGAGTAGTCTATCATCCCTAATAAGCCAGGCCATCACATACACCCCCACTCAGAGAAACCGACGTCCTCGTCGGGCCACAGGAACATTCCCTCTTGGCACATATGTCTGTGCTTCCAGTCCAGTACATGTGCCATGCCGTGTGCCACGACGGGTCACAAACGTCATGAACAACATGACCACGCACCTGTCCGCAACCATCCGTGCAACCACGAGGGTCGGCTCTGATACCAACTTGTAACGCCCCGGACACACCCGCCGGTGGTCGTTACTCCTGGGGGGATCTAGAATGGCCCCACAGATCAATACTAGTCTTTTCTGCGCACTTTGTCCTCACTCGTGCGCACCCGGGAGCACCTTCCCGGTCGGTCACCCATCCTGACACTATTCCAAGCTGAGCATGCTTAAGTTTGGAGTTCTATCCGAATGGGCTCCTGGAAAAGAAGGAATTCCTTATTGATATGAGTAGTCTATCATCCCTAATAAGCCAGGCCATCACATACACCCCCACTCAGAGGAACCGACATCCTCGTCGGGCCACAGGAACATTCCCTCTTGGCACATATGTCTGTGCTTCCAATCCAGTACATGTGCCATGCCGTGTGCCACGACGGGTCACAAACGTCATGAACAACATGACCACGCACCTGTCCGCAACCATCCATGCAACCACGAGGGTTGGCTCTGATACCAACTTGTAACGCCTCGGACACACCCGCCGGTGGTCGTTACTCCTGGCGGGATCTAGACTGGCCCCACAGATCAATACTAGTCTTTTCTGCGCACTCGTGCGCACCCGGGAGCAACTTCCCGGTCGGTCACCCATCCTGACACTATTCCAAGCTGAGCACGCTTAACTTTGGAGTTCTATCTGAATGGGCTCCCGGAAAAGAAGGAATTCCTTATTGATATGAGTAGTCTGTCATCCCTAATAAGCCAGGCCATCACAAATACCACCTCCAACTTGATTAGGCTTTTACCTTCACCGCAAGGGGCCGAACCAGTATAAACTACTCGTGTCCTTTGTCCTGATTAACCCCTTTAAGCTAACCTCATTGCGATGGCTCCATGACTAAGTCCTCACACTAGGACATCTGCCATGACAATTCCACGACAAGTTCCAAGGACCATAGTATCAGATAGAGGAACACAGTTTACCTTGAAGTTTTGGAATCAGTTACACCAGACCTTGGGAACCAGGCTAGAGTTCAGTACAGCCTTTCATCCGTAGACTGATGTATAGACTGAAAGAGTCAATCAGATTCTAAAAGACATGTTGAGAGCTTGTGTGCTAGATTATGGATCTAGTTGGGATGATAATTTGCCTAACGCAGAGTTCTCATACAATAACAGCTATCAGGCTAGTTTGAAGATGGCCCCTTTCGAAGCTTTGTATGGAAGGAGGTGCAGGACACCATTGATGTGGGATGAAGTACGAGACCAGCAGTTGCTTGGACCGGATTTAATCAAGGAATCTGAAGAGAAGGTTAAGTTAATTCGTGATAAACTGAAGCTAGCTCAATCCAGGCATAAGAGTTATGTTGACACTAAACGCAGGGATGTAGTCTATGAAATCGAAGACAAAGCATATCTCCGTGTGTCACCACTGCGAGGAGTTAAACGGTTTGGAGTCAAAGGAAAGTCAGCCCCAAGATTTGTAGGACCATACCGAGTTTTGGAACGTATGGGAGAAGTGACCTACAAATTGAAATTACCCAAAGGTTTGTCAGGAGTTCATGATGTGTTTCATGTTTCCTAGTTGAAGAAGTGCCATGCAGAGATGGTCGATATTCCTCTCAGAGATAAAGTGCCCCTGGAAGCAATTCAGTTGGAGAGTGACCTAACCTAAGAGGAGAAACCTGTC
>NC_053022.1:422992031-423045588 GCF_003073215.2 Triticum urartu | reverse complement strand
TTCGTCAAGAAAGGTGTCCACATTTGCGTTCTTGAACTCTGTTCCGTTGTCACTCCGAACCTTCTTGATCTTCACGTCAAACTGATTTTGGGCCTTCCTAGCGAAGTTTCGGAAGATCTTCTGGACATGCGACTTGTCATTAAGAAAGAACACCCACGTAAATCTTGAAAAATCATCAACTATAACTAGACCAAAAGAATTTCCACCGAGACTCTTGTAGGCATTGGGACCAAAAAGATCCATATGAAGTAGCTCGAGTGGCCTTCTTGTGGTCATGATGTTCTTCACGGGATGCCTTCCTCCAACCTGTTTACCTGCTTGACAAGCACTGCAAAGTCTATCCTTATCAAATATGACATCGTTAACTCCAAGGATATGATTTCCTTTAATAAGCTTGTCAAGGTTTCTCATGCCAACGTGACCTAGTCGTCTATGCCACAACCAACCTTTTGAGGATTTAGCAACAAAGCAAGTTTTAGGTTGTGCCTTTTTAGAGAAATCGACAATGTAAAGATCACCTCTACGCATACCGGTAAAGACCATTTTATTATTGTCTCGATGAAATAATTGGCAATCTACCTCAGTAAATAGGACATTCAAACCGAAATCAGCAAGTCTAGTTACTGAAAGTAAGTTGTAGCCGAGAGATTCAACGAGCATGACATTTTGAATGGAACTATCATGTGAGATGGCCACCTTACCAAGGCCAACCACTTTACCCTTTGAATTATCACCATAGGTGACATATTTTCGAGGGCCGTCATTTTCAGCAAGCTCACGAAACATCTCTTCATCTCCGGTCATATGATCAGTACATCCACTATCAAGAACCCATTCCTTTCCTCCTGATTCATATCCCCGAAGATTTGCCATAAGACCAAAATGTCTCATTGCATCATCAAGATCGAAGTCACTATCATCATCATCATAGTATCCATGTTCATCATGATCTTGTGACTCAGCATTTCCTAGAGAGGGTAATTCATTAGATAAATGATCATCAAAGTGGTCACTTTTATGAATTCTTATAGCTTCGAATATGATATCACTAATGATTCCAACATCTCCTTTAGCATGCTTAAGATTGGTAAGTTCAAATAGACAATTACCAAAACTAGGATCACTAGAGTTCATCTTACTCAAGGCAATAGATTTATGGAGAATTTCATCCAAAGTTTTCAAGGAATGATTGGGAAATCGTTCCTCGAGAAATTTCCATATAGTATAGGCACAATTAAGAGTAGGCAAACTAGCAATCAAATTTTTGGGCAATCCTCTAATGATGAGCTCAATAGTTCTAAGATTGCGAATCATGTCAATATCTTCATCTAGGGTAGGATGCAAAGGATCTATATGAGGTGCACAAGGGCTAGCAATATACTTGTTCAAATGATATTGATTGAAAATTACAAGCATCTCATTTTTCCACTCATGAAAATACTCTCCATCAAGAATAGGCACTCTATGTCTAAGACTCCCTAAGGTAGACACATCCATCTTCCTCCAATGGTGATTAAACCAAGGCAATGGAGACCAAAGCTCTGATACCACTTGTAGGATCTAGAAGTAGAGGTGTCTAGAGGCGGGGTGATTAGACACTTAGTGCTAAAGTTGCAATTTTTAGGCCTTTTTGGTTTGAGTGGAGTTTTAGGCACAATTTCAACATACACAATACATATCAAGCAAGCATGCAAAAGAGTATATGAGCAGCGGAATGTAAAGCATGCAACTTGTAAGAATGTAAGGGGAAGGGTTTGGAGAATTCAAACGCAATTGGAGACACGGATGTTTTTCCCGTGGTTCGGATAGGTGGTGCTATCCTACATCCACATTGATGGAGACTTCAACCCATGAAGGGTAATGGTTGCGTGAGTCCACGGAGGGCTCCACCCACGAAGGGTAATGGTTGCGCGAGTCCACGGAGGGCTCCACCCACGAAGGGTCCACGAAGAAGCAACCACCCACGAAGGGTCCACGAAGAAGCAACCTTGTCTATCCCACCATGGCCATCGCCCACGAAGGACTTGCCTCACTAGAGGTAGATCTTCACGAAGTAGGCGATCTCCTTGCCCTTACAAACTCCTTGGTTCAACTCCACAACCTTGTCGGAGGCTCCCAAGTGACACCTAGCCAATCTAGGAGACACCACTCTCCAAGAAGTAACAAATGGTGTGTTGATGATGAACTCCTTGCTCTTGTGCTTCAAATGATAGTCTCCCCAACACTCAACTCTCTCTCATAGGATTTGGATTATGTGGAAAGAAGATTTGAGTGGAAAGCAACTTGGGGAAGGCTAGAGATCAAGATTCATATGGTAGGAATGGAATATCTTGGTTCAACACATGAGTAGGTGGTTCTCTCTCAGAACATATGAGTTGGAATTGTGTATGTGTTCTGATGGCTCTCTCCACGAATGAAGAGGAGGTGGAGGGGTATATATAGCCTCCACACAAAATCCAACCATTACACACAGTTTTCCAATCTCGGTGGGACCGAATCAACAAACTCGGTCGGACCGAAAAGGTAAATCTAGTGACCGTTAGAGATTTTCGGTGGGACTGACATGCAACTCGGTAGGACCGATATGGTTAGGGTTTGGGCATAACGTAATCTCGGTGAGACCCATTACACAAACTTGGTGAGACCGAGTTTGGTAATAAGCTAACCAGAGAGTTGGTCAGGTAAACTCGGTGGGACCGATTTGCTCTTTCGGTGAGACCGAAAAGTTACAAAAAGGAAACAAAGAGTTTACACTGCAATCTCGGTGGGACCGATTCGCTCTTTCAGTGAGACCGAAAAGTTACGAAAGGGAAACAAAGAGTTTGCAATCCCATCTCGGTGAGACCGAGATCCCTATCGGTAGAACCGAATTGCTAGGGTTTGGCAGTGGCTTATGACAAGTGAAACTCGGTGGTGCCGGATAGAAAGAATCGGTATGACCGAGTTTGGCTTAGGGTTTAGGTCATTTGTGGAAGTGGGAAAGTAGCTAAGGATTTTGGAGCATATCATTAAGCACATGAAGCAAGAGGCTCATTAAGCAACACCTCATCCCTCCTTGATAGTATTGGCTTTTCCTATGGACTCAATGTGATCTTGGATCACTAAAATGTAAAATGAAGAGTCTTGAGCTTTAAGCTTTAGCCAATCCTTTGTCCTTAGCATCTTGAGGGAGTTCCCACAACCTTTAGTCCATGCCACTCCATTATTGAACTTATCTGAAACATACTAGATAGAAACATTAGTCCAACAACAGATATGTTGTCATCAATTACCAAAACCACCTAGGGAGCACTTATGCTTTCACACTTCATGGTGTTCCACTAGAGATCAATTCAGACCATGGCAGTCTTTTCACTTCTCATTTCTGGGAGAGTTTCCAAACTGCCATGGGCACCCATCTTTCCTTCAGTACCGCTTTCCACCCTCAATCAAGTGGTCAGGTGGAAAGGGTCAACCAAATTCTCAAAGACGTGCTTAGAGCTTATGTTATCTCATTCGATATGGATTGGGAGAAGTGTCTTCCCTTCGCCGAGTTTGCTTATAACAATAGCTACCAATCCAGCCTCAAGAAAGCTCCTTTTGAGGTTCTGTATGGACGAAGATGTCGAACACCTTTGAACTGGTCAGAAACCGGTGAAAGACAATTCTTTGGACCGGATATGATCTAGGAGGCAGAAGAACAAGTTCGCGTCATTCGTGAGAATTTGAAAACAGTCCAATCTCGTTAAAAGAGCCAGTATGACTGCCGTCATAAGGAAGTGGCTTATGAAATTGGCGACAAGGCTTACCTTCGGGTTACTCCTTTGAAGGGTACCCATCGTTTCGGTATCAAGGGCAAGTTGGCTCCTCGTTACATTGGTCCTTCTCGCATTCTCGCTAAATGAGGAGAGGTTGCCTACCAGTTGGAACTACCCCCACACCTTTCCCGAGTACATGATGTCTTCCATGTCTCTCAACTCATGCGTTGCTTCTCGGATCCCATCCGCAGAGTGGACCACGAAACGCTTGATCTCCAAGATAACCTCACATATCGAGAGTACCCTGTTTGCATCCTTGACCAAGCAGAGCGTGTCACCCGACATCATAACATCAAGTTTCTCAAGGTTCAGTGGTCTCATCATTCCGAGAGAGAAGCTACCTGGGAGCGAGAAGATCATCTTCGACTTGAGTATCCCACTTTCTTTCCGCCGACTCCTGAATCTCGGGACGAGATTCTTTCGAGTGGGGGCGAGTTGTCACATCCCTAGTTCTGGTATGACCTAGACTAACCAGTCATGTGTGCATCATGTTTAAATTTCAATTAAATTTGAAATGGGGATTTGTGAAACCCTCAGAAATCATTTCTGGAAATGACCTACATAAAAATTGCTCCAAAAAGGTCCAAGAAAATGTTCATGTTGCTCTCTGAAAATATTGGTCAGAGGTAAAATTCTAACAAATATTTTTAGAAGATCATAAATATTTATTTTGACCATTTGGAATTAATTCATAATTATTTGCTTTGGATATATATATATGTCCAAAAATTATGCTAGTTGTTGAGGAGCTCTGGAATAATACCATTAGCTCCTACAAAAATTGGCATAAGAAAATAAATTAGTTTAGTATTTTTTAAGCAGAAACAAATGTCAGAAAATAGAAAACAAAACAAAAAAAGAAAAACCTTACCTGGGTTACCTGCGGCCTGGCACTGTGCGGTCCAGCAGGCCGGCCCTGCCGACTGGCCAGCGCCAATCGTCCCCCTCCTCGCGCCAGAGGGACAAGGCGCGTGGTCGCCGCACGACGCGCGCATGCGCGCCACGGCAGCTGCCTGCCTGCCCTCTCCCCTCTTCGACCTGGCCTCGCTAGAAGCGCCCAGCGCCGCCCCGCACCTCTCTCACCTTCTCTCGTTCCTTCCCCTCCTCTCCTTCGCTCTCTCTCACCGCGACCGAGCGCTACCGTCGCCGTAGCTCGTCACCGTCGTAGCTATTGCCTCCCCCTCGCACTCTCCTCGTGTCTGCAAGCTCCTCCGCGACACCTACTTCGTCTCCATTGAGCCACGCGTCGCGGGAGGCCCTGCAACACCGTCACCGCCGTCATCTTCATCGCCGGCCGCTGGAGATCGCCGTCGCCGTTCCGCCCGCGTTGGACCTCCCCGAGCTCACTGAAGCCTCTGCCGGATCCGCTGTGAGCCCCGCCGTTGTTTCCCCCTCTCCATTTTGTCACTCGCGCTCCGTAGCCATGCTAACCACCGGACCCGAGCGGTCACGCTGCCGTGGATCCTCACCGTCGTGGCCAGAGCCACCGCAGCTCGCACCCGCGCATGCCATCGTGCTCAGGAGCCTCCCAGAAGATGAAAACCGCCCTCCCCAGCCCCTACCGTGCCCTGCAGCCACATCCCACCCGGAGCCGTGCTTCGGCCGCCGCCCCGAGCTCCGCCGGCCTGACAGTTGGACCCCACCGGTAGGAGATTAGTTTAGGACTAATTCCCCCCATTAGTGACACTGACAGTGGGCCCTAGCGCCCTAATCTTTTAGTTAAATTAGAAATAACCCCCTGTTTAACCTGTGACACTGATGTGTGGACCCCACACGTCAGGTTTGACCTGGTCAGTGCCGTTGAACTGCTAACGCAGGCATGATGCAGTGCTGACGCAATAAATGATTTTCTGGATTATTTCTATTTTGGAAATTCTAGAAAATTAGCTAAACTTCAAAAATTCATTGAAATTCAACCGTAGCTCAGATTGAAATAATTTATATATGAAAAATGATCAGAAAAATTCAATCTATCCATCTGTACAATTTTCATGCATGAAAAACCAACCTATACATGTTGTATATATGAGAAAACACTTATGGCATTTAAAGGGACTTAAATTAGAGTTGCATTTGAACCTTTGGTTCAAATGGACTTCAACCAAATGAATGCTATCTGCATTAGCTCAAACAACATCACATCTACATCCCATGGTCATGCATCATATTGTTGCATATGATTGTGTATTGATTGTCGACACCGTTCCCTCTCGATAGGTCCTGCTCCGGAGAGTGCTCCAGAGTACCTGTGTGAGGAGCAGTGCCCCCCTGTTGATCTACCAGGCAAGCAAACCCCCTTGTTCATTCCGATACAATCCTACCCTCTCGCTCCTGCTCTCTTTCATTGCATTAGGACAACAATGATTCAACTGCTACTTTATGCTGCGGTAGTTGAACCCATTCCTCTGCATGACCTGTCATTGCCATAGTAAATAGTTAAAACCCACTAGCATGTGTAGGAGTTGATTGAGCCATGTTGTGTTCCTACCATGCCATAACTGCTATTGCTTAGAGTTGTGTCAAGTCTGATTCATCGGGAATGAATTGGAGTGTTACGATATGTTATGGTGCTGAGAGTTAAGCATGTGAACACGATTTGGTAAAGGTAGCGGTGAGAGGCCATGTAGGAGTACATGGTGGGTTGTCTCATTGGGACCGTCCTTAAGAACTGAGTTCTGTGTAAGTTTTCCAATGACTAGCTACTACCACACATTGGGCTCCGGGCGCTCCAAGCTCTCTCGACTTATTAACCGCCTTGATCTCTGTCTAGGAGTTGCAAATAGTTTCTAGTGTTTGTAGGTAGTGCTATTTTTCTACCGAGTGGCACCCGGCAGGGTGGACTTGGAACAGACTAGGCACCGTGGCTCGGTGTACCGAGTGGCACCCGGATGGTGGGCTCGGGAACCCAGTACACATCGTTTGGGGTCGTGAGCGAAACCCCGGTCGGATCTCCTTGCGGATGGAACCCGAATAGGCGATAAACCTGGACTAGAGTCTTGTGTGGTTAGTCAGGTCGTGGCCGACACCCTCGCGAGGCTTCCGCTTGAAGGTTGCCGAGGTACATGACATGTACATGGTGGTAAGTGGCGAGAGCGTGTGTGAAGAAGTACACCCCTGCAAGGTTACCATGATCTATTCGAATAGCCGTGTCCTCGGTTATGGACTTCTTGGATGCTTACGTGGTACATAGAAAACATAAAGTGGATACTCTAAAATGCTCAAGACAAGTGTGAGTGCTATGGATGGCCTTCTCGTAGGGAGACGGGGATGAATCCATAGTGGTGTATTGTGTGGTGTTTAGTGGACTCGTGTGTGCTTTCTTACCTCAAAGAAGTTTCTCGTAGTCGTAGAACAGGATAGCCACTGAGTCAAAGCTGGCTTGCTGCAACTAAACCCCACATTACCTTCTTGATACAAATGCATGTATGATAGGATCTGATGTAAGTCTTGCTGAGTACCTTTGTACTCACGTTTGCATTATTTATGTTTTGCATGTGAGAGAGCTGTCTCACTAGTAGTTCTGCTTGGACTTCGACGAGTAGCTTGTTACCTCAGCTACGATCTTCTACCCTTGGGATAGACTTGTAGATAGCCAGGCTTCTCAGCCTTTTTCTTTGTAGTTTTCCATACTCAGACATGTAAAGCTTCCATTACTTGTATGCTATGAATGATGGGCCATGAGACCTCTGTTTGTATTAATGCTATGTGGCTATTTTGGGCCTTTATCTATATGAGTTTGCGGTATGTTGTGATGCCATGTTGTACAGCACATACTTGCATGTTATGCGTACATGTAACGTGTATTGCTATGTGTGGGATCCGACAACCTAGTTGTCTATCCTTGGTAGCCTCTCTTATGGGGAAATGTAGTCTAGTGCTTCCACCGAGCCATGGTAGTCCGCTACAGCCCGGTCTACCGGAGTCCTGCTAGCCCAGCACTACTACTCCGGAACACTTACACTAGTCGGCATGTGATTCACTTCGTTCATGTGTCTGTCCCTTCGGGGAAATGTCACACGGTGACATCCGGAGTCCTGCCTAGCCTGCTACAGCCCGGTTCACTGGAGTCCTGTTAGCCCAGTGCTACAGCCCGGATTCGCACGCTGCTGACCGAAATGCTCGATGTTGATTCATGTATGCATGTCCCCGTAAGTTAGTGCCACTTTGGGTTCACGACTAGTCATGTCGGCCTGGGTTCTCTGTCATATGGATGCTAGCAAAACTATCATACACATGAGCCAAAAGGCGCAAACGGTCCTGGGCCATGGTAAGGCGACACCCGTGGGAATACCGTGCATGAGGCCGCAAAGTGATATGAGGTGTTACCGGCTAGACCGATGTGACTTGGAATCGGGGTCCCGACAAGCATCCTGCTGTGCCAGAGCTATTTGAAGAAGTTCTCTTACCCTACGCGTTTCGACCGCCGTCGATGAGTCACCTTCCATCGGGAGAGCCGCCAAACGAGCCGACACTGCGATGAGGTTTTCCAAGGGGTTGTAGAAGTGACCCGGTGGTGTTGGTACGTAATGATGCGGAGCAGTAAGTATACAAGGTGGTTCCATGGCACGCGGCTGAACCGGTGCGCCGGGTATCGTGATCTGGCGTGCCTCTGGCGGGTTGCTTCGCCCAGCTCCAGGTGTATGGAATAGGTTCCTTGGATCAAGCGTCAGAGGTAGACGTGACTAAGTTTTCTGATGCCTTCTTCCCATGACCTCGTTTGACGCGTTCAGATTAACTAAGAGCCGGAAGGTCTTTGCTTGAAGCTGTTGAGCACGAACGTCCAAAGCCGCCCGCTCCGCTACCATCCTGACTTCCTCTGCGGGCAGACTTTCCTTAGCTTGCACTATCTCTTCATGTACGCGTGCCACCTCTGCGTCATGCTGGGCTTTATCTGCCAGCTCTACCATGGCAGTCAACAGAGTTGTTAGTTTATCCATGAGCTCCATTAGAATCTGAGCCGGGGGCGCGCGGGGTCTCCTGGCCTGGCCGCGGCCGACCCGGTAGCTATTGCCGTTGCTGCGGTGGAGTTTTGCCCGGGCTGTGTCCCTGCCATGAAGACTCCAGCCCAATTCAGCGGCTCAAGGGGGTCCGGAATACTGCTGCCATCGGAATAGCCCCCGAGCATGCCGTCCTGCAGCTGGTACAA
The DNA here is from genome assembly GCF_003073215.2 of Triticum urartu. Classification (NCBI taxonomy): domain Eukaryota; kingdom Viridiplantae; phylum Streptophyta; class Magnoliopsida; order Poales; family Poaceae; genus Triticum; species Triticum urartu. The sequence goes on along the minus strand of NC_053022.1, from coordinate 423,036,645 downwards.
AGAGTTCGTCTCGCCCGTTGATGATGCAGTGTCAGAACAAACGGCCGTCTTACTGCCCTCCACCGATCCTTCAGAGTATTCACCGCTGTGGACGCAGCCTACAAAGGCATGCTTCATGACAGATTGAACACGGGTGGTCCTCACGCGCCGAGCCGTTTCGATGAGGTTGGTGTGGACGCCTGGCTCAGGGCCCGACTCGCCGATCCGGCCGGTCAAGACGTGAATTCCGCCGAAGGGGACCTGGTACCCGTACTCAATTGAGCTGGCCTCGGGGCCCCAGCCTTCGTGTCGATGTAGAGCTTGCCGTGACGACTCTTGGTCATCCGGCCCACAGCGTATCCCTTGAGCCCTTCGAAGTTGCCCTTCATGAACTCAAATCCACCGTGCGCTAGCCCCATGGTGGGTGCCCACTGTCGTGGAATTGTCACGGCAGATGTCCTAGCGAAAGGACTTAGTCGTAGGGCCATCGCAACTAGGAAGCTTAAAGGGGTTAATCGGGACAAGGGACCCGAAAGGTTTTATACTAGTTCGGCCCCTTACAATGAAGGTAAAAGCCTACGTCTAGTTGTGTTGGTATTGCTGGGGTTTCGATCACAAGAAGGCTTAACTCGTCGGCTTGGTTATCGATCTCTTGTTTCTTGCCCTAAGCCGCCACCGGGTCGTCCCCTTATATACACGGGTTGACGCCCGGTGGCCTACAGAGTCCCGGCCGGCTCATAACTGTGTCCGGCTCGGTGACTTCCTTTACATGTGTTTCTTTACAAGTCTTTCCTTACATACGGTGGTTCACAATACTGGGCCTTAAGCCTCCTCCAGGCCTTTGGGCCTTCTATAAGATTTAATAAACTATTGTCTGGAATGTTTACTGGGCTTCTTGTGTAACCCGCCATTGGGGCTGACCCGGCCCCTCCTGGGCGGGTCATAACTGATAGCTACATCCCCAACAAGAAGGTTAAAGATGCAGTTCCTGTGATCATGGCCAAGCAACAGCTGCTGAACGGCCTTGACAGCAATGAGGAGATGAAAGAGCTTGTGAAGATAATGGGCAAAATCGATGTGCTCTGTAGGATGATTGTCTCTTTATTTGCAGTGTATGTAGCACTCGTGATGTATTCAGTGGCTACGACATGAGAATTTTGCTGAAACTAGTAATGAATGAAACCTGTGTAGTAGGCTGGGCGTAGTGTTGTGAACATCTAATGATTTCTATTAACGGAAATCAGGGGGTATCCCCTTTTGCTCATATAAATAAATAAATAGCAGAGGCCCCGTCGGGTCAGCTTTGTTCTCATTCGAAGACGTCGAGCAAATTGCAGTCCAACAGCAAACTATGTCATCAAATTCAAGTTTCACAGCCAAATATGAGTACAACTAAAAAACAATGTCATCATGTTTTAGTTGTCATACAATCACCAAACACAAATCAGCATACATAACAAGTGATGTTCTCACAGCAAAATACTAAACAACATGTTCATCAGGTTTCAGTTGTCATAGCAAACACAATTTAACATAGAAGATAGAAGAACGTCTTCTGACAGGCAAATACGACAAAAGCAATGTAATCATCATCCACAGCAGCAGCGTCAACATCTTCGCCATGTTTATCAGTCTGAATCGTAATTACCCACGGTGTCATCTTCTTCTTTGTCCTCAACGTCCTCGAACGTTGGCTTCTTCTTGACCAACTCTTGTATGTCCACAACACGACAGGAAATGTTTTCGCCGGCGTCATTGACGTGATGGTTCTCAAAGATATTAGGAACATCTATGTTATCTTGTACATTAGGAGCAGTGTAAGCATCATCTTGTTGTGGTACTTCATTAAACGAATTCCTCTGCTCAAACGTTTGCAATACTCTCCAGTCATCGCTACGTGCAAATGTGTCTTCCAAGAAAAATATCTGTGTTGCTTGATTTGCCAAAATAAAAGGCTCGTTGGTCTGGTACGCCGCCTTGACATTGATGGATTTGAAATAATCATCAGCTCTGGGTTTTGCGATCCTGGAAAACAGGTTATACCAACGACAGCACAACAGAACCACACAACGATGATCCTTGAAACTGGAGATATACTGCAACTGAACAATGTCTGTTATGTTAGCATACATTTCAGTTGTCTCTTTGTCATATGTATCCATGCTCATGATGGCACAGTTTTGTGTGTTCCTGCCTTCGTCTCATGCAAGGGTGTTGTAGTGCACATCTCCAACAACGCAAGATTCATAATGTCTTACCCGAGTATTAGGACCCATTGCTAGTGAGTAAAGGGCATCATCAACTGCCTGCCCATCCTCCCGCATCTTAATAACCTATGGTTAGAAAATAGACAAGATGATCATCTTATGTACTCAATATATTAAAAAACTGATAGTGAACTTCAAAATCTTACATGGTTCTTGAACCATTTCGCAAATCCTGCCATAACCAGTTTGTCAATGTTTCTTGGATTTTGCGGCAGTAACTCCTCTTTGTAGATGCTACACAATATAGTGATCGCGTCAAACATCTAAATATATAAGAATGTGCTGAAAGTTTAGTAGATTATGATGTATAAGCTACATTACTGCACTTACTTGATATAAGGTAGTATCTCAGGACAGTTATTCAACACATACCAAACCATTTTGTCCAAATCTTTAGGTTTGTCCTCTTGTCGACTCTTCCCTGTAACTCAAACAGAATAATCGAAAACATTGAGCCCGGGATTGTCTTCACCCACCTCTTTGCTAAGCTGATCAGGTGTTTCAATGTATTTTGAGCAAAATGTCAACGCTTCTGTAGCAATGTAGGCCTCTACAATGGAACCCTAGGGTCTAGCTCTGTTCCTAACATAGTCCTTGAAAGTGCCTAGCCACCTTTCTATAGCGTACATCAAGCAATACTGTACTGGACCTCTAGGTAGTGCCTCATCAGGTAGATGAACAGCCAAATGCACCATCACATCAAAGAAGGCTGGAGGATATATCTTCTTAAGGTCGCATAGGATAGTTGGTATCTTTTCTCTAAGACGCTCCAAAGCATCTATCCTGATATTCCTACTACAGAGTTCCCTGAAGAATTGTCCCAACTCTGCAACTGCTCTATATAAGTCAGGGCGGCCCAATCCTCTAAGGATAACAAGTAAAACCCTTTGAAGTAGGACGTGGCAGTCATGAGTTTTCAACCCTTGTACCTTGTTTCCATCTGCACTGACTCTCCTTTGAGGGTTGGAAGCAAATCCATGTGGGAATCTCACACCTGACAGGACCTCGCAGAATTCTTTTCTTTTTACCTTGTCCAAGATGTACACAGCTGGTGCCATATCCCGTGGTTTACCTTCATCTTGCACCTGTAAATCCTTTCTGATACCTAGGTTTTTCAAATCAATCCTAGATTTTAAGGTATCTTTCATCTTGCCTTCAATATTAAGAAGTGTGCCGATAATGCTGTCACATATATTTTTCTCGATGTGCATCACATCAAGATTATGCCGCAGATCCAAATCTTTCCAATACTCCAAGTCCCACAAAGTGGACCAGCGGGTAAACAATAATCTCTCTTCTACCCTGCCACGCTTCCTTTTCCCGCTACCTTTACCAGGATGGTTTCCTGGTGTAATATGCCTGACCTTCTCTAATTCCACTTGCAACTCATCGGCGGTGAGCCTCTTTGGTGCATCACGGTTTTCATGCTTTGCATTGAACACATGTCTTCGGTATTTTCTAGGATGCGACTTGTCCTTGGCAAGGAAACGACAGTGTCAAATGTAACAGATCTTGCTAAGTATTGCGTATGACAGGGGATTCCCGTCACAGTGAACACATGCATTGTAACCATGTGTCGTTCGCCCTAACATAGTGCCCAAAGCCAAATAATCATGGATGCACCACATTATAACAGCACGCGGAAAGAAATCAACTGGTGGGCTGCTATATAGGTCTCGAGTGAGAACACCCTTCCATAGCTGTTGAAGTTCCTCCACAAGAGGCTCCATGAACAAATCAAAATCATTTCCAGGACTTTTTGGACCTAGGATGAGCAAGGCCATCATGTAGTTTGATTCTTTGGTGCAGACATTTGGAGGCATGTTGTAAGGGATAACAAGCACTGGCCACATGCTATATGTGGCGCTCTGGTGGCCAAATGTGTTAAATCCATCGGAAGCTAAGCCAAGTCTAATGTTTCTCGGGTCAGCAGCAAACTCTTTGTGTTTATCATTGAAGCTTTCCCACTCACTACCATGAGATGGATGGCTCATTACATTCTGATCTCTGTACTCCTGGTTCCTAGAATGCCACAATACATCCTCTCTTGTTTCAGCATCATGAAACAACCTCTGCAATCTTGGTGTAATTGGAAAATGTTTCAGAACATTATGAGGAATCCTCTTCACAGCATCGCCATCTTTCCATCTTGATGCTTTGCATTTCAGGCATTCACTTAAGTTGGCATAATCCATCTGGAATAGAATACAATTATTCTTTCAAACATGGATCATATCATATCCAATTCCAACTGCACGAAGGAAATTCTTCATTTTACTGTAGGTGTGTGGCAGCTCAGATGCATCTAGGAAAGATTTGCGGAAAGCAGCCAACATCGCATCGAATGATTTGTTGGTCATCCGCTCAGATGTCTTCACCTGAAGAAAGGTGACCATAGCTGAGAATACTGACAGCTTATTTCCTAGGGTGACAGCAATGTTGCATTGTTCCAACATGCGGGCCCACCGTTTTTCTTCTGCAGGTGAAAGTTCACGGAATGCACGAGCATTTCGTAGCATTGTTTCAATGTTGGTCAAACTCATTGGCTCTGCCACCACCACCTCCTCCTCCTCTTCCACCTAAGCGTCAGGCAGATCAAGATGGTGATCTACTGCTTCTATGTAGTCAATAACATTGACGTTCACAGCTTCACCATGATGAACCCACCTAGTATATGTGACCGACATCCCATACAAGTGTAGATGATTTTGCACAGTTGACTGGGGTCTTGTAACTGAATTCATACAACTGCTACACGGGCAGAGCACATCTGATTTCGGACCACCATACTCAGCTCTGATAAAGTTCATGAAGTTTTCAACCCCCTCGACATATGCAATGGAGAATCTTCAAGCGGAAGTTATCCAAGTCATGTCCATCTGTTAGACATACAAATTAGTTCTTCTACTAGATATTACAGGAAAACATATATGCTTTTTATGAAGTGCAGAAAAAAAATACCTAGGTTGATGTCTAAAGCTATGGCAAGATATTTGGACGAGCAGATGTAAGTAACGAAATATATGTAAAGCTAATTCAGCAAACAGATTTGAATGCCAAATTATGGCAGGCTGTTTCAGTAGTCAATGAGGCCGAGCACACAGCCATCGAACTATCGAAGGCCATCGCAGCAACAAAGATCAAGTATAAAACGGTGTAGAGCTATTTCACCTAACAGATTGGCTACTAGACCATGGCAATCTACGTCACAATAAATATATGGCAGGATATTTTAGCAACTAATCGGCCTTGGCATGCCATGTTAGCTAAGCAGATTGAGTGCAGAACTGGGCAAGGAAGCTTCTTAAGCAGAGCATATTGATAGTAAACTACTTTGGCAAACAGTGAGGTTAATAGCGTCTATCAGCTAACATTCAGCGCTACACTAACATGAACGGGGCCTCAGTCTAGAATGCGCGTACCGTGGGAGAAGCTGACCACTGTGCGTCTCCACACGAACGTCGCCAGCGGTGGCAGCGCTGACCGCCGTGCGCCTCCACAAGAACGTAGCCAGAGGTGGCGGCGCGGCTAGAGAATGGCAGTCTACGAGAGCGTACTGTGGGAGCGAGAGGATCACCGAACCGCGATGCCAACGTATCGGCGCGGCGGGGAGAGCGACTTTGGCAGAGTGAATGGAGTGGAGGGGGATAGGGGGGAGGGTGGTTTGGGGAATATTATTGGCTAGTTGGGCGAAGGGAGTTGAAACGGATTTGGGGGTAATTTTGGGTGTGGGGGGGTGGGAGGATTTTCGCGCGGTGGGCGGGGGTGTCGGATTTCGGGTTCTGGCAGACCCTTGGGGTTCGAACACTGGGGTGTGCGCGGAGATTTCGCCTCCTACCTACCTGCACCCCTCCGCCTCGCTAAGATCTAAGCTAAGGAAAGAACAGTACAAGAAACACGGGATTTATACTGGTTCGGGCCACCGTTGTGGTGTAATACCCTACTCCAGTGTGTGGTGTGGTGGATTGCCTCTTGGGCTGATGATGATGAACAATACAAGGAAGAACAGCCTCACGAGGGTCTGTTCTTGGCTGGGGGGGACGAACTGCTAGGAGGAGTTCGGTCACCTTTCTCTCTCTCTCTCTCTCTCTGATTTTGATCCGATCCTTGATCCTCGATGCTCGATCCCGAACCCTCGAACCTCGAACCTCCAACCTCTCTATGGGTGGCTGGTCCTATTTATAGGCAATGGCCCTGGGCCTCTTCCCAAATATTGAGCGGGAAGGGCGCCAACAATTGGCCATTTTGAAGGGGAACATCTGGTACACTTATCCTGACTAAAGTTGGTCCTCGCCTGCACAAAGCTCTGGTGGTGACGCCGTCTTGGGCTCCACGATGACCTCCGTCTTGCAGTCCTCCTAGTCTTGGTCTTGTTGCATCGAAATGATAACCTTTGCCTGATGCCTCGGTACCCCGCGGCTGCGCTTGCCCCCTTTGCACCAAAGGGGAAAGGAGGACACTGCGCGGGCTAGCGCCCGCCTGGCGCCCTTGGTCGTCATGGCTTGCGTCACGGGCACCTCGTGAGGTACCCCGCCTTGATCTCTCCGCCTCCTCGCGAGCCAGCCTGTTGAGGCCATGCCTGAGGAAGCTCCGTGTCATCCGCCCCGCGAGGCTTGGCCCCTCGCAAGGGTCTTGGGTCTGTGTTGATAAAGATGGGCCGTGCTGGGCCCCCCTTTGAGCCATGACGCAGGCCACAGGCAGGCAAGTCTGGGGACCCCCATTCCCAGAACGTCGACAGTAGCCCCCGGGCCCAAGGCGCGCCCGGACTTGGCCGTGCAGGGAGGCGGAAGGGCAAGAGCGAAGCGCCGCGGGCCCTAACAGCCTGCGGTCTTGGGCGCCGCGTGGCGGTTGATTTGACGTGAGCGCCTTAGCAACCGCGTGAGTTGATAAAGGAGCGGCATCCACCCAGGCTTTGCTTTTTGCTTTCTCCGGTTGCTGCTGAGATCCCCTTTCTTGCGCCTCTCCTTCCTTCCTCCAAAATTTCCAGATCCACTCCAACCGCGTGACCTAGGAAGCCATGGCGCCTCGTCAGTCCCCGGCCGTAGCTTGGTACTCGTCTGCCCTGGACTCGCCGAACGTGTCGGAGGCCAGCCTCGCCCGGTTGCGCCTGTCGGCGTTCTGGGAACGGGGGTCCCTAGACTTGCCTGCCTGCGGCCTGCGGCGTGGCTCAAAGGGGGGCCCAGCACGGCCCATCTTCACCAACACAAACTCAAGACCCTCGCGAGGGGCCAGGCCTCGCGGGGCGGACGACATGGAGCTTCCTCAGGCACGGCCTCGTCAGGCTGGCTCGCGAGGAGGCGGAGAGATCAAGGCGGGGTACCTTGCGAGGTGCCCGTGACGCAAGCCATGATGACTTAGGGCGCCAGGCGGGTGCCAGCCCGCGCAGCGTCCCCCTTTCCTATTTGGTGCAAAGGGGGCAAGCGCAGCCGCGGAGTACCAAGGCGTCAGGCAAAGGTTGCCATTTCGGTGCAACGAGACCAAGACCAGGAGGACTACGAGACGGAGGAAACCGTGGAGCCAAGACAGCGTCATCACCAGAGCTTGGCGCCGGCGAAGACTACTTTTGTCAGGATAGCTGATACTTGCTGTCCCCTTTCAAATTAGCCCACCATTGTTGGCTCCCTTCCCGCTCAATATTTGGGAAGAGGACCAGGGCCTCTATAAATAGGACCAGCCACCCACATGGCAAAGGGTCGACCGGTTGGAGGCTCGAGCTGCACTCATCGCGGCGAACGAGCTCCTGCGCTACCGTCCTGTCGACGACGTCTACGAAGAATGGCTCGGCCGCGTCGCCGAGCTCGTCCGCGCTGCAGGGGGTTCTTCCGCGCCGTCCGTTCCACTGCACCGCACCCCGCCCCGCGCGGGCGACGAGGCTCCGGCGGTGCCCCAGCCGCCTCCTCCCCAAGAAGACGCCATGGCTCCAAGGCGCGTGGCCCCTGGGCGGAACCCGCTCCGTCAGGTGCCAGCGCAGCAAGAGCAGAGCTGCCAAGAAGTCCCTCGCCCGCCAGAAGCCGCCCGGGCGCTCCCTGCTCTAGCACGTCGCGACCATCCTCCTGCTTCGGCGCGTGAGGACATGCAAGACCAGGCTCTCCATCACCCAAGGCCTCCCGTGGCCACAGCAGGCTGCCACGCCTACACCACCGAGCTGTGCAGCGTCGCGTGGCCAGGCAAATTCAAGCCGGACCTGCCTCCTCGTTGCGACGGCACGGCCGACCCTGCGGAGTTCCTCCAGCTCTACGAGCTGGGCATCGAAGCTGCCAACGGAGACGAGAAGGTCATGGCGAACTGGTTTCCCATGGCGCTCAAGGACGGGGCTCGCACATGGCTCCTGAACCTGGCTCCAGGCACAATCTCCTCCTGGGAAGAGATGCGCACCCGCTTCATCGCCAACTTCCAAGGTACTCGCGACCGGCCCCCCGCCGTGAGCGACATGCGCCGCATCAAGCAACAACCCGGGGAGACCCTGCAGAAGTACATCCAGCGCTTCAACAACGCACGCCTCAAGATTCCCAAGGTGACTGAAGAGGCCATCATCTCAGCCTTCTCCGATGGCGTGCGCGACGTCAAGATGAAGGAGGAGCTGGCGATGCATGAAGACCTGTGCATTTCTTTGGAGCTGTTCAACTTGGCGAACAAGTGCGCCAGGGCTGAGGAAGGGCGTCTCTCCCTCCTTGAGCTGCCTGCCCCAGACCCAGCAGAGAAGAAGCTCAAGGCCAAGGAAGCGAAGCGCAAGGGGGCTGCCGTGCTCGCGGCAGAACCAGACACCAAGCGGGGCAGAGATCAGCCCGAACCTCCCAAGGGCAGCCGGTACTGCGTGTACCACGACCTCCACAACCACAACACCAGCAAATGCCAAGAACTCCGAGCCATGCGTGAAGGAAGGATCGGCCATCGCCCTGATCGTGTTGACCGGGGATATGGCCGAGGAGGAGGAAGGAACGCAGGGCGCTGGGAAGACCGTGGCCCGCGCCAGGGGTGGCGCGACCAACCTCATGAGGATCGCTGGCAAGACCTACCTCGCGAGGGAGGCTGGAGAGATCAGCCTCGCGAGGATCGCCCGCAAGGCAACGCAGGCCTCCCACCGCTACCGCTGCAGCCAAGGAGAAACGAGGACCGCCACCAGGATGAGGAGGCTGGGGGCTTCCAGGAGCCGCGCGCGATCGCCTGCATCCTGGGCGGAGCTTAGGCCCCAGCCTCTTAGCGCATCTTCAAGCAGTTCGCCCCGCGAAGTGAATGTAGCCCTCCCCAGGCTCGAAGCCACGCGCCCTCTCGGGTGGTCGGCGTGTGCCATCACATTCAGCTCAGCAGATCAACTCAAGTGTGCGGCTACAGCCGGAGTCCTCCCGATGCTTTGTTCCCCAATCATCAGCAACGTGGTGGTCACCAAGACCCTCATCGATGGTGGGGCAGGGCTCAATGTCCTGTCCGTAGAGACATTCAACAACCTCCAAGTGCCCTACAGCCAGCTTCAGCCAACCAAGCCCTTCTCCGGTATCACCGACGGCTCCACGGTCCCAATCGGGCAGGTCCGCCTCCCCGTCACCTTCGGGGCACGCGACAACTACCGCACCGAGCTCATCGACTTCGACGTCGCTCACATCCGCCTACCGTAAAACGCCATCCTCGGGTACCCGGCGCTGGCCAAGTTTGTGGTCGTGACTCACCACGGCTACAACGTCCTCAAGATGCCAGGAAGCGGCAGAGTCATCACGGTGCCCTGTGAAGAGAAGGACCAGTGTGTTCCCTGGAGCGAGCATTTCAGGCCGCATCGCTGGAAGACCCGGATCGCAGAAGCAGGAGGCTTCCCGAGGCCGCCCCCAAGAAGAAGAAGACATTGTCCGGCCTGGCCCCTCAGGAGGTAGGCCCCTCTGGGCCCGTGCCTGCCCAGGGGGAACCTCCTTCCATCGCATAGGAAAGCGCGCCCGGCGCCCTCCTCAGGTAGGGCTCGGGGGCTCTCCCCTGGAGGGCCACCAACCTAGCAAGGGTCATGAGGGAGGCACTGGGGCACCACATGGAGGCGTGTTTCGAAGCACGTTTCCCTCAAGAAGGAGCAAGGCAAGGAGATCCAGACCCACAGGAGTTCGTCAGCAAGGCCATTCAGGAGCTACAGGAGTCCAGAGTCATGAGAGGCGCCCGCCGCCTACCAGCAGTGGCTCCCCATCCAGGCGAGGATGGCGAGCTGCGCGTCTGCGTCGACGTACCAGGGCTCAACCAAGTCGCCTCCCTGGAGCGCCTCTGGCCCTCGCGAGTGGGGCACTGCAGAGGTCCACCCCACAACTACGTTCGCATGCCTTACGGCTTGCCGAGCGCGACTGACGCATACCAGCGCCTCATGAGGGGCATCACGGAGGCACAAGAGGCCAGGTGCTCCGTAGCCCTGGCGGAGATGAAGATGGCCCGCGAGGAACCGCCAGCGCCTCCGGAGCCTCCCGAGGCCCCTGGGTCTGGGGGCTCATGAGGATCGGCTTCCGCAGCCCGCCGAGCCGGCTACACCAACACCCCTTCGTCTTCAGCGTCATCAGGTGACATCTTTCAAGTTTCACTTCCGGCTGGGAGCGCCCCTAGGGCTGCGTTATTCCCAGGCCGCGTGGGTCCGTCCCTGTGGCGTGTATCCCTTTTATTTCGTGTCGTTAGCTTACCTTGTTGGGCGCCCCTCGGGCTGCATTTTCCCCAAGTCGCTCGGGCCTGACCCAGTGATCCCCGCATCTATTTGAACGAATCCACTCCTTCGCGGCTAATGTGCTTTACCTAGTTGCCTGCTCAGCTGACGCCAACTAACGGAGCTGCTCCCAAACGGCACGACACTTGCGCATGGGTCCGTCCCTGCAACGCCGACAAACCTGGATGGCTGAGCTCTGGCCGCGGCAGCCCCGCATAGCGTCACCTCGTCAAGCCTTCTGTGCCTCACTACCCTTCGGAAGCAACCAACGGCTGACAGTCAATTGTTATGGCAACTCCTTTCTCTTTCTATGATGGACCTGCAGGACCTCCTGAAGGAGCTGCGTCAGGCGAGGCTCTTGCTGTGTCTCCTTCGCTCTCGTCCGCGCGAACCGCTTGCACGTTAAAGGGGGGGTGCCTGAGCATCGCGACTCAGGGCTCCTACTGGCTCTCCAGCCCTCACCCTCTGGCCTTGACCATGGCATCACGACCTGGCATACCAGTGACGGCTGAGACTCGCTCGAGGGCCGGGACCCGAGGACGTAGAGCAGAAAGGGGAGCAAAGCCGAGAGGGGAGAGACACACGAGGACCTCGCCGAGCAACCTCGCGCCTGCCGAGCACGGACCCGGCCACACACCAGAGAGTGGCCCCTGATCCTCGAGATAAGTTATCGCCCGGGAGCGCCAGCTACCATGGCACCATCCCTGCACCTAATGCTATCCCATGTTAGTGACGTCGCTCCCCTTTCTCGCCGAACAACGGCCGCTTGGGCGCCAAAGGGGACCTCCCGAGCATCGCGACTCAGGGGCTCTTACCGGACTCCGGGTCGCTCACCTCCTGGCCTTGACCACGGCATCGCGATCTGGCATACCAGCGACGGCTGAAGCCGCCTTGGGACTGGGACCTATCGGCGCAGAGCACCAAGCCCTCGCGAGGTTCAAAAGGGAGGACCGAGCTAAGACGGGATGAGCAACTCGCATAAATCTACGGCAAGGGTTATATTAACAAAACAGGATCACAGGCACCTTACAAGCCCCCACGGGGCGCGCTTTTGGTTCCTCGCAGGGAACAGATCCTAAAGAGACGCAAACTACGCGCATCGCTACAAAAGATGCCATCATCAACAGTGGGCCGCCAAGTACCGATGCCAACCCCATCCAGATCAGAGTCGGCGGCGGCCTGACAAGCCTGCCCTGCTCCGGGAGCGGCGCCGGCTCGGGGGCTCATAGCTGTCGTCGCTCGTCTCCGGAGTCGCGAAGGCTCGCCGGAGTCGCTGGAGCCTCCGACATCTCCACCGCCTGAGGATCCGCCAAGGGAGCGATTGGCGAGCCCGGTCCTCGTCACAGCAGGGCCCTGGCCGCCTTCACCGGGGCAGCACTCCACCCGGCGCCCGTCCGCGTCGAAGACCTTGAGGAGCATCACCAAAGCACCGTCGTAGTCCAAGTGGATCGCGAAGATGCCCCTTGTCCTGCAAACCCGGGCAATCACTCTCCAGCCCCGGGTCATGTAGACCTCGCCCGGGGCGACGACCGCGACCTCTGCCTCGGTCGCGAGGGTGCTGCAGCCGGCGTGCTGCAGCCAGAGCTCCAGGGGCTCCCCTTGCGGGATGACGGAGGCGAAGAAGGGAGGAAGACGGATCCAATACTGAAGAGGAATGGCGACATGGAGCACGAACTCTTGGGAGGAGCCCTCGGTGTGGACCCCAGGGGGGACGACCCACACCTTCATGACCCGTCGGCGCCGACGGCGGCGCCGCCCGTGGCGGTCAGCATCAGCTCCTTCGGGGCCCTCCACGTGGGCGTACAATGGAAGCGGGAACCCCGGCGGCGCCCGCTCGCCCCAAGGCCTCGACACCACCTGAAGGGCCCTCTCGTCCGGGCCATGGTGGACATGCCGTTTCTTCGGCGGAAGTGGGTCTGGTCCCTCTCGGGGAGCCTTTCCCTTCTCTGCCGTCGAGAACCGGTGGATCGGAGCCATCGCAGCAAGACGGAGCAAGAATCGGAAGAAGGAGAAGCAAGGAGGGATGGACTGGAAGGGCGCGTGACGTTCCGTACTTATAGCCGGCGGAGGCCAACCGCCGACCTCCACGATCGCAGGTAATTGACCGGTTTTGCATGCAGGGACTTGTCCGATCCGTGCAGTTGCCGAGGCGCCGTGGGGAAGTGGAGGCGCCCACGTCCAGTCAACCGCCATGCGGCGCCCAAGGCCGCAGGCTGTTAGGGCCCGCGGCGCTTCGTTCTCGCCCTTCCGCCTCCCTGCACGCCCAAGTCCGGGCGCGCCTTGGGCCCGGCGGCTACTGTCGGCGTTCTGGGAACGGGGGTTCCCAGACTTGCCTGCCTGCGGCCTGCGGCGTGGCTCAAAGGGGGGCCAGCACGACCCATCTTAACCAACACAAACTCAAGACCCTCCCGAGGGGCCAAGCCTCGCGGGGCGGACGACATGGAGCTTCCTCAGGCACGGCCTCGTCAGGCTGGCTCACGAGGAGGCGGAGAGATCAAGGCGGGGTACCTCGCGAGGTGCCCGTGACGCAAGCCATGACGACTCAGGGCGCCAGGCGGGTGCTAGCCTGTGCAACGTCCCCCTTTCCTCTTTGGTGCAAAGGGGGCAAGCGCAGCCGCAGAGTACCGAGGCGTCAGGCAAAGTTTGCCATTTCGGTGCAACGAGACCAAGACCAGGAGGACTACGAGATGGAGGTCACCGTGGAGCCCAAGATGGCGTCATCACCAGAGCTTTGCGCAGGCGAAGACTACTTTTGTCACGATAGCTGATACTTGGTGTCCCCTTTCAAATTAGCCCGCCATTGTTGGCTCCCTTCCCGCTCAATATTTGGGAAGAGGACCAGGGCCTCTATAAATAGGACCAGCCACCCACATCGCAAAGGGTCAAACGGTTGGAAAGAGGGAGAGAGAGAGAAAGGTGGTTGAACTCCTCCCAGCAGTTCATCACCCCAGCCAAGAACAGACCCTCGCGAGGCTGTTCTTCCTTGTATTGTTCGTCATCATCAGCCCAAGAGGCAATCCACACACCACACACTGGAGTAGGGTATGACACCACAACGGTGGCCCGAACCAGTATAAACCCTGTGTCCCTCGTGTTGTTCTTTTCATAGCTTTGATCCTAGCTTGGCGGAGGGTTGCAGGTAGGTAGGATGAGAAATCTCCGCGCGCACCCCAGTGTTCGAACCTCAAGGGTCTGCCGGAACCCGAAATCCGACAGCGCCGGATGGCGGCGGCGCGGGGCATCGACGGGGCGAAGGTGTTCAAGGCCGGCTCCGCCACCCCTCCGGGTCAAGGGAGCACTTTCTATCTGTTCTTCGTAAGCGCCATTGCTGCTGGCCTGGTGCCTCCATTCTCCGAGTTCTTCTTCTCTGTCCTCCGCCATTATAAGCTACAGGCTCTGCATCTCCACCCCAACTCCGTCCTTCTCCGGGCGATCTTCACCTATTACTGTGAGGCTCATGTAGGGGTACAGCCCTCAGTGGCCTTGCTGCGCCACTACTTCTACCTCCGGACCTCTCGCGGTCCTGCTTCCGCGTGCGCGAGCTTCATCGTGTACGGTGGCGCCATTGCCATTTCGAACCCCGGGAAAAAGGATTGAGGGCTTCAGGAGAAAGTGGGTCTTGGCGAATGCTGAGCGCATCCACCCTCGGCTGATCTTGCCCACGGAGCAACCCACGAGCTCCAGCGATTGGGGTCGAGCGGAGCTCGCGGACCCCCGCGCGAAGCTGGTGTTGGAGAAAATGGACGCGGATCTGAGGCCGGCCAACATGGCGGCGGCGAAGCTGACCGGCGCGTCGCTGCTGAGGGAATTCCTGGAGCACCAGCTGGCTCCGCTTCGGCAGTACTCACTTCCGATGTGGAGGCCCCATCCAAGCCCTGCGGCCTTAGCCAACGGAGATCTGGCTGCGGTACTCCAATCTCTGGTCGGGGGCGATGTGGCGAGGTTGGAGGGCGCTCCTACGCCCTTGTTCCTCCACGACGACTGGGAGCAGGTAGTGGAGTCCATGCCCGTCTTCAACGGGGACGGGCCCGTGCCCATGGAAACTCCCGAGGAACCGGTGGACGTGCCCTCCGACGACTCCAGCGAAGAGGAGGAAGGAGGGGAGCGGGAAAAAGGGCCTGACTCCGAGGCGACTGGAGGAGAGTCGAGGGCTCCCCTCCCCCGGCACAGGTCCCGCGTTCTCCGCCTCTCTCCGAGCAATGACGACGAGGATGATGACGAGCAGGACGGCGGGAGCTTGCCCCCGATCCTGAAGAAGGACAGGACCGGGCTGATCTCCCACGGGACTTCCCCGGCCCCGAGGCGGACCGCAGACGCGCCTTCCGCTTCCAAGCTTCTCGAGGTTGACCCTTCTAGCCGGCTTTCGGTCTTCAAATTTGGCCGGAGGCCGCTTGAGCTCACTGGCGACGACCCGTAAGCGCTTGATTCTTGTCTTTATTTCTTGTTCTGCTTCTGAGGCTTGACGTCTGCATCTCTTGGATAGGCTGGTGCCCGCAGCAAAGAAGCCGAAGGGAGCTCCTGAGGTTCCATCCGTGGCAGCGCCTCCGCCCGCGAAGGAGGGTGACCGTGACGCACGGGCTTCTCCTGCCCGGTCGTCCTCGCGAGGCCTGGCTGAGCCGGCGGGGGCGAGCTTAGCCCCCATGGCCCAAGTGACTCCCAAGGTACCTTTGCCTGCTGCCGCCACTACAGTCGTTGGGGCGCAGCAGACTCCGCCTCAGGATGTTGTGGCCGCGCTGCCGCCTTCTCCTTGTACTCCACTGACTGCTGTCTCTCCGACTCCTCCTGCCATTCTGGATCGTGCTGCTGCTGAGCTGGACCGGCTGCGGCAGGATCTTCTTGGCGCCGACCCTCGCTTGGTGGCCGGGCGCTTGGAGCTGGCTTCAGGATGGATTCGCTCCGATGCTTCGATTCGGGTGGCGCTGGTCCAGGCCTCGATGGCTTGCGATGAGGAGAAGCAGGCCGTCCTTGAGGCGAAGGCTGCTCGTGACGCAGCCCTGGGGGAGGTGGTCGACGTCTGTGGTTGCTGCAAGGCGCTGGAGGACGAGCTGCAAGGCCTGCGGGACCAGCTCGCGAAAGAGGTCTGCCTTCGCCAAGAGTAGGAAGAAGGCGTGAAGGCTCGCGAGGCGGCCATCAAGGAGAGGGAGGTCAAGCTTAGGAAGCGCCGCGACCGCCTAGGCGCGCTGGAGAAGGAGTTGAGGGCGAGGAAGGCCAAGATGGACGACAAGGCCCTGGTTCTTGCCGAGGACCGCGTGGCCTTCACGGAGATGGAGGCGAAGGCTCGCTCCTCGCTGAGGACACTTTACGACAGCGGCTTGGAGAGCCCGCTGGCTGGCGCCGAGGACGGCCCCGCCAAGCTGCTTCCCTTCCTGGTTCGTGCTCTTGAAGATGTCGCCCTTGGCCTTGGCCCCACGGCCGAGGCCGAGGCGCGTGTCCTGTCTTGTGCAGCACTGACGCGGGTCCTCACCCACATCTACCTTCGTGATCCCCGGGTCGACCTCGACAGCCTGCTGGAGCCAGTAAGCGGCGAGCGTGCCGCTGCCGCTGTCGAGGCCATGAAGGGTCGCGCGGAGGCTTTGCTGGGGAAGTTCCGGGCCTTCAGCACCAAGCCGAAGCAAGGCGCTGCCGACCCCACTGCTCCATGAGGCAAACCCACTCCGCGCTGCTCTACTGCCGACAAGTGACTCCGTTGTGGCTCCTGTCCTGCCTTTAATTCCTGCACATGTATCATGCCTCGGGGAGCCGTTTAAACTTGCGTTTGGCATTGAGATAACAGTGTGGACTGTAATATTTGCTTTTGAATTCCTTGAGATTTACACTTTTCCTTCCTACTTGCTTACGTTCTACGCCGGCAGAGCCCGGCCCGCGCATACCTCAGCCGCCGTTAGCCCCGACCGGAAACCAAGATGGGACCAAGGAGTGAGGGGCTATGTGACAAGTTAGGCTCCTGAGTCGCGATGATCAGGAGTCCCCCTTGGCGCACGAACAGCAAGTAGGGAGGTATCATGTGGGTGGATCTACCGTTCTACGTCTGCAGAGCCCGGCCGCGCGCATACCTCAACCGACGTTAACCTTTCGGAAGTAAGGAGTGAGGGGCTACGTGACCAGTTAGGCTCCTGAGTAGCGATGCTCAAGAGTCCCCCTTGATGCTCAAACGTCCTTCGTACCTTGGCTTCGCTCGGGGAGAGACGCGCGACGAACCAGGCCCGGGGGGGGGCTTGGCTGGGTGGCGTGCGTCTGGGTGTGACCCAGGCGCAGCCCTCGTGCCCAGCCCCCTCGCGCGGCACTCCCGAGGGGAGGCGTTACGATGAGGCTAGAGACTAAGCTCTGGGCTCCCTGAGGTTGATGCGGCCCGGGGGCCACCCTCAGTTGTTTATCACCAGCGTGGAGCATAGCGCTTCCGTATGTGTACGGGCATAGCCGCTCCTCGGTAGTGTCGTCAGCCAGCGTGGAGCATGGTGATTCCACTGGTACATGGGAGGGGGGCCCCCTCCGGGAGGAGCCCCCGGGGCGTGTACAGCCCCGCCCTGACACGTGGCTGGCACGGTAGGGCCTGGCGAGGTGTATCTGGACACCCGTGAGCCAGGGCGGGACTCACAGGGCCCTACCTCTAGGCGGGTTGCGCCTGGCACTGGGCCTTATCTTGTGATGTGTCCCTGCAATTTGGTTAGATGCCGGCACTCTACGTCCTCGGGTCCCGGCCCTCGAGCTGGTCTCAGCCATCGCTGGTATGCCAGGTCGCGATGCCGTGGACAAGGCCAGAGGGTGAGGGCTGGAGAGCCAGTAAGAGCCCTGAGTCGCGATGCTCAGGTACCCCCCCCCCTTTAACGTGCAAGTGGTCGGCATGGAGAAGAAGAGGTGCCGTGGACCGGCATCAAATAATCAAGCATGGTGGGTCGAACGCATAACCGGAAATAAACGCAAAAGGGATACATGCCGCTGGGTCTGGCCCGAGCGACTTGGGGATGATGCAGCCCGAGGGGCGCCCCCAACAAAGTAAGCTAACAACATGAAATAAAAGGGATACATGCCGCAGGGATGGACCCACGCGGCCTGGGAATAATGCAGCCCTGGGGGGGCGCTCCCAGCTGGAAATGAAACTTGAAAGATGTCACCTGATGATGTTGAGGACGAAGGACTGTTGGTGTAGCAGACTCGGTGGGCGGCGGAAGCCGATCCTCATGAGCCCCCAGGCCTAGGGGCCTGGGGAGGCTCCGGCGGCGCTGGTGGCTCCTCGTGGACCATCTCCATCTCCGCCAGGGCTGCGGAACGCCTGGCCTCTTGTGCCTCCGTGATGCCCATTATGAGGTGCTGGTACGTGGCAGCCGCGTTCGCCAAGCCGTAAGGCATGCGAACGTAGCTGTGGGGTGGACCTCCGCAACGCCCCACTCGCGAGGGCCATAGGCGCTCCAGAGAGGCGACTCGATTGAGCCCTGGTATGTCGATGCAGACGCGCAGCCCACCATCCTCGCCTGGATGGGGAGCCACTTCTGGTAGGCGGCGGCCGCCTTTCATGACTCTTGACTCCTGTAGCTCCTGAATGGCCTTGCTGACGAACTCCTGAGGGTCTGGCTCTCCTTGCCTTACTCCTTGAGGGAAACATGCTTCGAAACACGCCTCCATGTGGTGCCCAAGCGCCTCCCTCATGACCCTAGCCAGGTCGGTGGCCCTCCAGGGGAGAGCCCCCGAGCCCTGCCTGAGGAGGGCGCCGTGCGCGCTTTCCTATGTTATGGAAGGAGGTTCCCCCTGGGCAGGCGTGGGCCTAGAGGGGCCTGCCTCCTAAGGGGTCGGGCCGGACGATGTCTTCTTCTTCTTGGGGGCGGTCTCGGGAAGCCTCCTGCTTCCGCGATCCGGGTCTTCTAGTGACGCGGCCTGAAAGGCTCGCTCCAGGGAACACACCACGTCCTTCTCTTCACAGGGCACCGTCATGACTCCGCCACTTCCTGGCATCTTGAGGACGTTGTAGCCGTGGTGAGTTACGGCCACGAACTTGGCCAGCGCTGGGTACCCAAGGATGGCGTTGTACGGCAGGCGAATTCTAGCGACGTCAAAGTCGATGAGCTCGGTGCGGTAGTTGTCGCGTGCCCCGAAGGTGACAGGGAGGCGGACCCGCCCAATTGGGACCGTGGAGTCGTCGGTGACTCCGGAGAAAGGCTTGGTTGGTTGAAGCTGGCTTTAGGGCACTTGGAGATTGTTGAATGTTTCCACGGACAGGACGTTGAGCCCTGCCCCGCCATCGATGAGGGTCCTGGTGACCACCACGTTGCTGATGATTGGGGAACAAAGCATCGGGAGGACTCCGGCTGTAGCCGCACACTTGAGCTGATCTGCTGAGCTGAACGTGATGGCGCACGCCGACCACCTGAGAGGGCACATGGCTTCGAGCTTGGGGAGGACTGCATTCACTTCACGGGCGAACTACTTGAAGATGCGTTGAGAGGCTAGGGCTTGAGCCCCGCCCAGGATGCAGGCGATCACGCGCGGCTCCTGGAAGCCCCCCTAGCCCCCTCGTCCTGGTGGCAGTCCTCGTTTCTCCTTGGCTGTGGCGGCAGCGGAGGGAGGCCTGCGTTGCCTTGCGGGCGATCCTCATGAGGCTGATCCCTCCAGTCTCCCTCGCGAGGCAGATCTTGCCAGCGATCCTCGCGAGGTTGATCGCGCCATCCTTGGCGCGGGCCACGGTCTTCCCAGCGTCCTGAGTTCCTTCCTCCTCCTCGACCGTAGCCCCGGTCATCGCGGTCGGGGCGACGGCCGATCCTTCCTTCTCGCACGGCTTGGAGCTCTTGACATTCGTTGGTGTTGTGGGTGTCGAGGTCGTGGTACACACAGTATCGACTGCCCTTGGAAGGTTCGGGCTGATCTCTGCCCCGCTTGGTGTCTGGTTCTGCCGCGAGCACGGCAGCCCCCTTGCGCTTCACATCCTTGGCCTTGGACTTCTTCTCTTCTGGGTCTGTGGCAGGCAGCTCGAGGAGGGAGAGACGCCCTTCCTCAGCCCTGGCGCACTTGGTTGCCAAGTTGAACAGCTCCAAGGAAGTGCACAGGTCTTCATGCATCGCCAGCTCCTCCTTCATCTTGGCATCGCGCACGCCGTCGGAGAAGGCTGAGATGATGGCCTCCTCAGTCACCTTGGGAATCTTGAGGCGTGCGTTGTTGAAGCGCTGGATGTACTTCTACAGGGTCTCCCCGGGTTGTTGCTTGATGCGGCGCATGTCGCTCACGGTGGGTGGCCGGTCGCGAGTACCTTGGAAGTTGGCGATGAAGCGGGTGCGCATCTTGTCCCAGTTGGAGATCGTGCCTGGAGCCAAGTTCAGGAGCCATGTGTGGGCCCCGTCCTTGAGCGCCATGGGAAACCAGTTCGCCATGACCTTCTCGTCTCCGTTGGCAGCTTCGATGCCCAGCTCATAGAGCTGGAGGAACTCCGCAGGGTCGGCCGTGCCGTCGTAACGAGGAGGCAGGTCTGGGTTGAACTTGTCGGGCCACGCGACGCTGCGTAGCTCGATGGTGAAGGCACGGCAGCCTGCTGTGGCCACGGGAGGCCTTGGGTGACGCAGAGCTTGGTCTTGCATGTCCCCACGCGCTGCAGCTGGGAGCAGCGTGGGGTCTTGGCGTGCGGGAGCAGGAGCGTGGTCGCGACGTGCTGCTGCAGGGAGCGCCCGGGCAGCTTCTTGCGGGCGAGGGACTTCTTAGCAGCTCTGCTCTTGCCGTGCTGGCACCTGACGGAGCAGGTTCCGCCCAGGGGCCACGCGCCTTGGAGTCATGGCGCCTTCTTGAGGAGGAGGGGGCCGGGGCGCTGCCGGAGCCTCGTCGGCTGCGCGGGGTGGGGCGCAGTGCAGCGGAACGGACGGCGCAGGAGAGCCCCCTGCGGTGCGGACGAGCTCGGTGATGCGGTCGAGCCATTCTTCGTAGACGTCGTCGACGGGACGGTAGCGCAGGAGCTCGTTTGCCGCGATGAGCGCAGCTCGAGCCTCCATGGGTGCGCGGAGCGCGCGGGACGAAGAACCAGCCGGGGTGAGCGAGGGAGTAGCGGTGCGGCCGTCTTGCCACACTGACGGATGCTGAGACGGCGCTTGCTGCTCGTCCCCCGCCAGGCCGGTGGCGGCGTTGACGGCAGGTGACGGAGAACGGCGAGGACGCCCGCCGATAGGAGCCGTTTGGGCGACGTGGGAAGCGAGAGCGGCCCGGTGCTCGGCGCGGGCCCGACGAGCGTCAGACATGGGCGCGAAGGTCGGAGGAGAACGGGGTGGTGGAAGACGAATTCCGGCGCACCCCTACCTGGCGCGCCAAATGTCGGATTTCGGGTTCCGGCAGACCCTTGAGGTTGGAACACTAGGGTGCGCAAGGAGATTTCGCCTCCTACCTACCTGCACCCCTCCGCCTCGCTAAGATCTAAGCTAAGGAAAGAACGGCACAAGAAACACAGGATTTATACTGGTTCGGGCCACCGTTGTGGTGTAATACCCTACTCCAGTGTGTGGTGTGGTGGATTGCCTCTTGGGCTGATGATGATGAACAATACAAGGAAGAACAGCCTCGCGAGGGTCTGTTCTTGGCTGGGGGGACAAACTACTAGGAGGAGTTCGGTCACCTTTCTCTCTCTCTCTCTCTCTGATTTCGATCCGATCCTTGATCCTCGATGCTCGATCCCGAACCCTCGAACCTCCAACCTCTCTGTGGGTGGCTGGTCCTATTTATATGCAATGGCCCTGGGCCTCTTCCCAAATATTGAGTGGGAAGGGTGCCAACAATTGGCCATTTTGAAGGGGAACATCTGGTACACTTATCCTGACTAAAGTTGGTCCTCGCCTGCACAAAGCTCTGGTGGTGACGCCGTCTTGGGCTCCACGATAACCTCCGTCTTGCAGTCCTCCTGGTCTTGGTCTTGTTGCACCGAAATGGCAACCTTTGCCTGATGCCTCGGTACCCCGCGGCTGCGCTTGCCCCCTTTGCACCAAAGGGGAAAGGAGGACACTGCGCGGGCTGGCGCCCGCCTGGCGCCCTTGGTCGTCATGGCTTGCGTCACGGGCACCTCGTGAGGTACCCCGCCTTGATCTCTCCGCCTCCTCGCGAGCCAGCCTGGTGAGGCCGTGCCTGAGGAAGCTCCGTGTCGTCCGCCCCGCGAGGCTTGGCCCCTCGCGAGGGTCTTGGGTCTGTGTTGATGAAGATGGGCCGTGCTGGGCCCCCCTTTGAGCCACGTCGCAGGCCGCAGGCAGGCAAGTCTGGGGACCCCCATTCCCAGAACGCCGACAGGGGGGCGTTTGGAGCATGGTCGGTTTCTCCAAGTGCAGTCCCATGTGTCAGTGAAGAGGCAAGCTGAAGCGTGTTCCATTTGCGTGAGCCGTGTGCAGGACCGAACGTGTGTGGGGTGCAATGCGACCGCGACAGGAATGTTGTGAGTGTACCGCCTTTTTTCCTTTTAAACTAGGTGCTTCGCCCCCTCTAAAAAAATTTTGTTGCTTTGCGTGATCCATCGATACTACTACTAGTAATCCGGTAATCCCGACTAAAACAGCGAGGCCGGCTCTTTTCCTGCACGATATGCTGGGAGGTTGGCTTAGTTGGGATTTTTAGGACGAGTAATGCTACACCTACGTAATCCCAGTTACGTAATTAACGTAATGTGAAATGTGTGAGCTGGTTATTGTAGATTGGGGGGAGGGAGGGGCCCACCACCATGAATATCAGGGGAGGAGAGAGAGAGGCAATTTATGTTAACCCTTTCGTAGGTTCCCGTAGATGTAGAAAGATGTGAAATGCGTGAATGTGTAGTGGACGTACTATTGGAGTGCCTAAGATAATTTGTGTATGTATAGACCCTATGTGTTTATTTTACTTCGCATGTTAGATTTTTCTCGGTTCAATAAAAAGCATATTTGGTGATGATGGTGTGCCTGTCATCCTGCAATATAGGTCGTCCGATCTATATCTAACGGATAGGAAGGAAACTATGACAATTTACCCGCACTCATCTCCACATTTGCAGATAAGGCTTTCCCTCGTTCATCCTTTTCTCCCATAAGATCTTGATCATCCGTGCAACGCACGGGCATCTTGCTAGTACTCCTACAATATGTATATTATTGTGAAAGTTTGTCTGGACCCCGATCCTAAGTCACATTGATCTAGCATGTAACACATCATATCACTTTGCGGCCTCACGCATGGTATTCCCACAGGTGCCACCTTACCTGGTCCGGGATCGTTTGCGCCTTTTGGCTCACGTATATGATAGTGTCGCTAGTATCCATATGATAGAGAACCCGGGCCGACATGACTAGTCGTGAACCCAGAGTGGCACTAACTTACAGGGACAGGCATACATGACCCAGCAACGAATGTGTCGGTCATCAGTGAGTGAATTCGGGCTGTAGCAACTGGGCTAGGAGGAGTCCCCGACCTCGGCGGTGCTGGACATTGGACGACGGCAAGTAGGACGCGTGGCTGATGGTGCTCCCGTCGTCGGCCGCCAACGTGGCCACCGCTTGTGCGGTCGCGTCTGCGTCCGGCTATGCCGCTATTGCGTCGCGAGAGGCGACTTGAGCGAGGGCGGCGACCTCAAGCTTCATCCCCAAAGACAAGCTCTCCCGTAGAGCATTTGCACTTGCGGTCATGGCGGATGTGGTGCCAGGTAGGAGGACGATGCGCTATGGTGTGGAGGTTAGCTGGGCGTTCCGCTTTAAGTAGCGCATTCCGGTGAGGCCAAGCGTCCGGGTGCGTCATTAAGTCGCCGGAGTTGGTTCCTCGGGCACTGAGCCTCATAATAACGACATACGAATGGACGGCATGAATGCGGGCAGCTGGCGCCGGCTGGGAACGCACCGTGCGACGGCGCGAGGGATGAGGGTTTTGGTGTGCTAGGGTAGTCAGCTGCGGTCGTGGCAACGTTGGTGATGCCCTTTGCTCACATGCGATCCCCGCATGTCATTGAAAAAGCAAGACGACCCGGCATGGTATCAAGTCTAGAGGATGCAGTTGGCCATGCTACACCACTCCGCGGACGCGTCGCGGTGCCCCGTGCATCGTCGACAAGCCGGGTGTTGGGGTGTGTTTGGATTATGGCCAAATTGCACCTTACCAAAATTTTGGTCATGACCCAAAGATTGGTCTTTGTTGGATGGTTGCCATTTTTTTGGCATGCCAATGAACTCTAGCAAACTCTAGTTCATTTTTCTTCCCAATGTCGGCCAAATCATGGGCAACCAATACCTCAACCAAAATTTAGGTCATGACCCAAAGATTGGTCTTTGTTTGGATGGTTGCCATTTCTTTGGCATGCCAATGAACTCTAGACAACTCTAGTTCATTTTTCTTGCCAATGTCGGCCAAATCATAGGCAACCAATACCTCAACCAAAATTTTGGCTACCCAATGCTTTGATGGGGTAACCTTGGGCACAAACCAAACATACCGTTGGTCGTGCCACAGCACTAACGCCACCCTCGGCACACTGAAACCGACTTTGTCTAGCGACGATATGAGTGTGTCGCTCACCGCGGTCGCCGTGTCCAGAGGCGTTGCTGGAGCTGCGCCCCGTTGTTGGCCCCAACGGCCCAAATGAACGGTTGTTGGTGGCGAGGAGGTCGTGGGCCAGCTCCTCCATTGGACTAGTCTGCGCTACGTCGTCCCGACGGGTGTGCCCCACATGTCGGTTTCCCTATTTTCCCGGCCATATTCGAGTGTCAGTGCTCCGCGTTGCGCATTAGGCCTTTCACTATGTAGGCCAAGCGAGACAACTTATTGTTTATTTGAGCCGTTCAAGTATAATCATGTGGCATTTGCTTATTTCGCATTCCTCTCCAACCCTCTTCTCCATCGATCATGTCGCCCTCCAGTCGAGTCCATCCTCCCGCATGCCTCATTTGAACATTCCGCCGAGTATCATTCGCATGTACCCACCCTAGTCCTCTTTCAATAGATCTCTGGACCCCGAGATGAAATCAAGAGGGAACGAGTGGGGGCACGTGATCCCTAAGGCGGATTCAAAATTTTGAACCGGTGATCATATCATCCGCAAATCATATATAAAAGGTATTCAATGTTTGTTTCGTTTTTGAACATACAATATACTCCCTCCTATCCTTTCTAGTTTACATATAAGTTTTATGTGTAGTCAAAGTATCTCTACTTTGATCAAAAAGGTATCAACATTCAACAACGCCCAATCAATATTTTTATATTCATACGTACTCCTAGATTTGTACTTGAGATGGTTTCCAATTTGACTATTGACAAGATTAATAGTACAGAGATATATAATGTGAAAATTATATCATTGGAAACTCCTTTCACATACGAATTTGACCGTATACTTTGTGTAAGTTGCATGTCATATATTTTTAATCTAACATTTGGTCAAAGTTAACCTCGAAAAACGCATTAGACCCTGTATGCTTTGTGTAAGTTGCATGTCATATATTATTACTCTAACATTTGTGTAAGTTGCATGTCATATATTATTACTCTAACATTTGGTCAAAGTAGTATAGTGGAAGTGGATCCTCTGACGTAGGTATCCCTGCCTTACCCTCCCTTTCGGTCACTTACTGGCGGACCCCATGCTTGCTAGGCCCCGCATGTCAGTTACTCAATGGGTTCGGCCACGTCAGGGGATCCTCATCCATAGTATACTCCCTCTGTTTTTATTTACTCCGCATAAAACGGAGGGAGTGGTGGTATAATAAATGACGCGGGCGAGGGAGGGGGAGGGACGTCGGTTTGCTCTCAACTGCGGTCCCACAAGCGAGCAAAAACGCAAGACGAAGCGTGTTCCATTCAGTGAGCGACGTGGAGGGTCCAGCATGCCGGGCTGCAACGCGAACTCGACAAGAGTGATGTACAGTCAAAACCGATTGACCGGTCGTCACCGGAACCACTATTCACACCAGAACCTTCACTGCTCTGCCTACGCCAGCCATTGCCCTAAAACCACACCAAATCTCCAGCCCATTCCCCCACCTTTAGATCCCCTAGTTTGCCGGAAAGCCATGGTGCGCCGCAAGATCACTTACTACAAGATGCTGACGCCGGAGCGCCACGCAGAAATCGCGGTGGCGGTCGGCGCCACAGACCTCCGTTCCCATGCTCGCTTTGCGGCGGGCCAATCCCCGAGTTCTCTGGAGCCAAGCTACAAGGAGGAGGAAGCCGATCCAATGTTCATGGCGGAGGTCGCGGCACAGAAGGCCCCCGATGGGTATGAGACGATGGACGTCGACTTCGTGCCGGCGTCCGGGTCCCCCATGGTGCAGGCGGACCAGCGGTTCAACATGGCGATACTAAAGGAGGACCGGGAGGCAGAGGCTCAACTCGACGCGGAGCGCACCATTGAGGGAGACCACGGTAAGTCATTCGCAAGTGTCGCTTGCAAGCCGAGACAACCGCCTTATTTGCATCCAGGAAGTCCTTTACTAGTACTACTAGGAGTACTGGTGCAGTGAGATGGTTTCTCGAAGAAGACGATGGAGAAGCGGAGTCAGCGAAGAGTGAAATGATGGTTGCTTTGTCCGTGCTTTTGTGATTTGACGCTTCACTGCTTTGTGATTTGTGATAGAAGGGACAGGGGAGTAGACTATGTGCTCTATACTGTACTACATGCATCCAAGCATGGGAGAAAGATGAGAGACGTTGCATTTTTCTATTCCTTCAATCAATCAATCAGGGAGCTTTGGTTCCATCTTTTTGGCTTTGGCAACACCGTCCACAATGGTTCCCACGATGCCATAAGCTACTTTCACATTTGGCTACGCATTGTGGATGCCCTTAACCGTACCACTTGGTTTTTCTCCTGTGTGCTATCTATACAAATCTCAATTATATTGATCTAAAAATTTATAGAATCAAGATTAGTAAAAAGGAGGTGATTTTGCCGCACGGATGGCGGGGGAGGTTTCTTATTTGAGCAATGCTACATCCACGTAATGGTTTACGCAAAGTTACAAACTGATGTGATGTGGGACTATTTGATTGGATTAAAGGAGAGGATTAGGCCCACCCCACCTGAAAATCAGGGGGGCATATATAGATTAGATGGAAAGTATACGTAGTAGCTACGTAGCCCTTTGTAAGTCTAGGATTAGGCTTCTTATTTTCGGAGGACGTTGTCCTGGCGGTTTGCTAACATGCGGTCCCACGTGTCAGTGCTTTACCAAGCCGATCCGCGTCCCACATGAGGAAGAACAACAGCAGAAGCAACACGTGGTTAAGTTGAAGAAGATGAGGGAGAAGCGGATTCAGCAATGAGTGAAATGATGGTTTCTTCATCCCTCCAACTTAACTACGAGAAAGGTGCAGCTTTGTGATTTGACGCCTCATTGCTCATTACTACGCCGGCGCCATGACTGGGGTGCTTCACCCCGGCTGCTCTGCACTGTATTCCGGTATGGCACGTGGACCTGGTAGCTTGATGAACCACATGTCGGCGAAAGGGACTAGAAGATTTATGAAAGCGAGCGCTCCACTCTTACGCGGAGGAATAGACGACACAATGGCCCAGTGAACTGTCACTTGTACTGTATAGTACTATAGTTTTGCTATTTCGCACAATCCATCGATACAAACCCGATTAAACAGGAAAGGGCGGGATTTTCCCGCGCGGTAGATGATACTGGCCATACATTTCAAAGGCAATTTTAATGTATGCAAACTGAATAATTATAAGTAATAATACGATATCTAGTAAAACTAAAAACACATATGATTTCTTGTGTTAGAGTGTAGTAGTAGTGCTGTATTGCATAGTTGTTAGATGTAACATGCGAGAATGTGTAGAGATGTAGTTTTGGAGGGCCTACAAAGAGAAAAGCGTAATACGGTCACCGAACTTCAGAATAAGCTGATTACGGTCACTATATATGTTTTGCGGTGATTATACGGTCACTTGCTCATAGTTCAGCATCGGATTGCACTCTGTTGACCGACCAAATAGTCTGCATGGCGCCATGTTGACTAGTTAAATTGACCACGTTCCTTGTGGGTCCCACCTATCAGTTCGCATAGGCAAAAGGTCAGATAAACACAAATTTATGCAGGCACGACAAGGCTCCAACCCGTGCGCGGGAATCACCTGGTTATGTATGTGTCTGACAGGGCCTGATGTGTGCGCATGCACGTGTAGGTTGAGCACTTGAGCGTGAGAGTGTGTGTTGGTCATGTGGTGTACTGGTGTGTGCATGCATGTGTGCGTGTGTGCGTGTGAGTGGTGCGTGCGTGCGTGCGTGTGTGTGAGTGTTGCGTGCGTGCGTGGCTGCGTGTATATGTGTGAGTGTTGCGTGCGTGCGTGGGTGCATGTGTTTGTGTGAGTGTTGCGTGGATGCAGTTTGTGTGCATGAGTGTGTGTGTATAATCACCACACCAGCTCATGTGTGTTAAAACAGACGGCTCAGCATACCAATATAAGGCCACCTTGTCCGCTGTGCCCGCGGTCATGACTTCGAACCACCGTCCAAATATTTTGTTGTCGTTTGTTTTCATTCTTACTAGCAAGATGCCCGTGCATTGCACGTAACATCAAGATGCATTTGTATGACTTGTTTATCTTGTGAGAGAAAAGGATGAACGAGGAAAGGCCTTATTTGCAAATGTGGAGAGGTGTGTGCGTACCTTTTTGCAAAATTGCCATAGTTTCTTTCCTATCCGTCAGATATAAATCGGACGGCCTATATTGCAGGATGGCAGGCACACCATCATCACCAACTCTGTTTTTTATAAGAGTGTATTTTATGTATTTTATAAGAGTGTAGATGTAGAGTAGATACAAGTCGATAGGTGGGCATGATAGTAGTGAGATAACTGGTCAACTAGTCATGTCATGAGCAAATACAGAGTTGTATGGTGAGCCCGTGACTGTATAATAACCACTAAACGTAAATGGTGACCGTAATGAGTGGATTCTGAAGTCCAATGTACGTATCGTGCTTTCGCTTCAAATACAATGATCGTCATTGCATATATCGCGAGAGAAAGATGAAACATGCATGAATTTTCTGGGGGCTTACTTTTAGAGGACCTGGAGATAGTTTTGTGTGCATACATGAAAGGGGCGTAC
Organism: Triticum urartu; assembly: GCF_003073215.2. Lineage (NCBI taxonomy): Eukaryota > Viridiplantae > Streptophyta > Magnoliopsida > Poales > Poaceae > Triticum > Triticum urartu. The sequence continues at coordinate 423,007,709 of NC_053022.1, read as the reverse complement.
AGGGGGTTATGCGATGGAGAGAGAGATGCTCTCGTTTCTCTTTATTATGACTAACTTTGTATATAGTATAAAATATACAAATTCACAGTGCGGAATAAATATCATTGTGGGCACCATGCAATGCAAATTAGCATTCGTACTCCTCCATATAACTTTGTAATGTTGTATATATGTAGAAACTCTAAAATAATTTTTTGGCCACACTTTATTCAAAAGGAATGTTGTATGCGAAATAAATGTGAAGAGAGGGCTTTTTAGATCAATGGTGTACGTGATGTAACATGTGTGAATGTGTAGTTGATGCATTTGGCGGGGCCTAGAGAGGTATGTGTGTGTATTACGTATTCAAGAGAGGCATGGATAGAGGGGCCGACGGGGGGCGTGGGAGAGATAGCACAAGAAATGAGAGTGGTCTAGAGAGAGAGAGACGAATATAACATCACGACAAGAGATTCCATTCCCTTGAGTGTGTATATGCAAGGGGGGAGGGAATAGAGGCACCAGGAGAAATTTTCTGTGTGTGTGGTGTTTGTGTTGGTATGTGTGGGTGTAAGAAGATAATGAGACGTGGGGGCAGAGGGTGTGTCACCGAGTGAAGTCCGGTGGGTCGAGGTGAGGCCCTTCGTTCGGTTCCGTCCTGCGCCACATTGGTCGGCCCGTGATGCATTTAGGAAGACCCATGGATGACTAATCGTACAAGACAAAGATAGCAGAATTGTGAAGGACCCTGTGTCCACTGACAAAGCCGGCTAGGATTTGTAACCCTAGGTTTTTGGACTAAGGTAACCCCTTTATCTCTGATATTACTATTCATCCAACCTAACTTTAAGGGGCATCCTACAGAATGCTCTGCTAGAATCATACTCGTCGATTAGGAAGAGAGGTGTGAGACAATGCGTGAGAGACAGGCGTAAAGATAATGTGCATACATGAGACACGTAGGTAGGTCCATGTATATAGAAAGGGTCGATGAGGATTGTGCGTGTGTATGTTTTCAAGAGGAAGAGTGCTTGTGATAAAGGTTAGTGAAAACAGTTGTAAATGGTTACGAGAGGGAGGGAGGGTTATATCTAGAGAATGTGTGCGAGAAAGACACCTCAGGAGAGAGTGTGTGAGCATGTGTGAGAGACCACCGATGGAGAGTGAAACTACACGTAAAAGACTGCTCTACACATTGATTAAAGATATAAATTGTATCCAAATATTAGGATGGGATCATGATATTTGCAATTCGCGTAAGGAGCGGTCATTGATCCATCAGACATCTAGATTCTCTCGAATTTGAGCATGTCTATGTTATTATTCGACACAATTGATCCACATAGTTAGTATTTTGAACTCCAGACAATGCATCGCTTTAGCAATCGAATATAAATGTGCGTATAGTTCATGTTGTGTGTGTAAAGCACATTATACATACGAAAGTTACACAATGGACATTATAAATAGCTACCTATGAACTAGCATACATTTGAATTCAACTTAAGGTGGTTTAAAAAAATCAAATTCAACGTGAAGTCCATTCAATTATTTGAATTTGATATCATGGCATTTGTAAACCATACCTAAATTACGGGGGCACCAATCTTTGCTCTGATTTTGTACATAATAGCATATGTAGTCGTGTACAAAATAGATTCAAATTTAGCTCCTCCATTCCAAAATAATCATAGTTATAGGATTTTCAAGTGTCAAAATTTCAAAAAGAAGCAGATAATTTAATGAGGTTTTCAAACATACAAGGTCAAATATAACGTTGTCTATTTAGGTCAATCCTCATAGTTCAAGAATACTCTAAACGTGAATGCTTGTGTTTCAAAATTTCGAACGAAGCACCAAAAGAGCCTCTACTCGCCTGAAACCACGTGAGACCAATGTTTGGTAGTACAAGGAAATTACTTTTCTAATAACTCCGACCCATGAAACCTACCGGCCCGACGTCCAAAGGTCTAAACCTATAGCTTCATCTAGACGCCACACAACTGCATCCGAAAAACATTCATACACAATGGCCGCCTAAGCACACATGCGCGCGGCTAAAATCGCTCCCGCCCACTATTTGGGACACCTGGGATTACCATCCTACCCCCGACCCGCAGTAGGTCCGAAATTTAAGAGGGGGTAAAGTTTGTACTTTCCCCAAATTTCAAACAAGCGTGTCCCATCTTCTGTTCAAAAAAGCCAAAAACAAGTGCGTCCCAGACCGAAACATGGTTCCCCCCCACCCGTCCGATTCCCATTCGTACTCCGTGGGCGCCAAAACTACCTCTCCACCAGCCGCGAAACCCCGACGTCCTCCGTCCGCCACCCCCATCCCACCCATCAACCGCTGCCCTCCTCCATCACGCCGGACCCGATACCCCGACGTCCTCGTCCACCGCAACCTCAACCGCAACACCCTCCACGGCTAGTAGTTCAAGCTGAGGCTGAGCCGTCCATACCCGAGCCAGTTCAACCATGTTGTCCTGCGCCTCACCGTTGCCGCTCCAACTTCGCCACCCTCCATCGCACCGGAGCTATTCCTGCTATGCCGTCCTTCGCTGACTCGGATCTGCTTCCCCTCCATCGACATACAGCCACGGCAACACAGTCAACAATTTGGCCATGAGTTCGTCCAAGCCTGCACCCTCCAGAACATCGGTTTCCTCGGTAAAAAGAAGAAGATCGGCGCGACATGTGGAGGTGACCACACCAGCAACCGAAAAAGGTAATCCTCTTCCCTTATTCGTGCAAATCTTACGTCTCTACTTGCATGGTATTCATCCCACAGAAGACACTAGTTGACCGCTTCTTCTTAATACTAGATGTTCCTAGTAACTCGTGATGCACAAGGTTTCTCCTCATATACTATTTCACCTTAGCTAGAGGTCTGTCGCCCCCCTGAATTTCAATTTCTGGCCAGTTGATTCCCAATTAACGGAAGCATTCCCCGGCGTAACAGGCGCTAGTACGCCTATTACGCTGGGGAAGCAGCGCCTTGGTGTTTATCTTAGGGGCATGTGCGGCCTAGAGCTACTGGCGCTAGATCTGGAGGTCGGCTGGGATTAAAGGGATGGCCTGGGGGCGCTGCCAAGCACGACGGTGGTGTGAGGTCGATGGGAGGGCAGGGCGTCGGAGGCAGGGGTCTGGGCCGGTGGTCGCTGGCGGTTCGAGAAAGATCGTCAACAGTGACTGGCGGGAGGTAGACGAAGGCCATCTGCCCATTCCTTATAGATCGGACGGTTCATTAAAAAATCGACTGACCTATTTATTTTCAGTCGACTATTATCTTAGATATGACCACATGTGGTGGTGTGCTGGAGGAGTACCTGCATTTCCTGTGCTCATATATTACAAAATCATACAGAGTATAATCTAATTTTGTTTTCCATGCAATGTTGTAGAGCTATCATATGTCTCCTGTCATTTATTTTTCAGCCACCTGCTATCTACTACTTTTACAGTGCACTAGTTCTGCACACACTTCACCCTTACTCTCACTATTGTGTTTTTATGCAAGGGTATTTCAGACTCTGCTGCCATGAGAGAAGCCAAAAAGAAAAGAGAGAAGTCGCTCTAGGCTTCGTATGAGGGTAGGCAAGACACGTTACAGCGCTATAAAGGGTGCGGTGTCAGCAGATGGAGACGATAAACGTAGCTCTGGAGTTGATGACCTCGCTCGCAATGAACCAACATCCCAGGTGCTTGCTTTAACTTCGCGGTGTCATATGTGGTTGCATGTTCCATATGGTGTCTAGCTTGTATTTGAAAGGCCGAAGTCGGTAAGATAAGGAAATATATATTTTTTACATGAGCCACCATCCCGTGAGCACCAGAAGACAAATAGCTAGTCAGGGCACTGGCCGAGCCAGTGACAAGCCCAGCAAAGATAGGCATCACCTGGAAGCCAACTAAAAAGCTGCGATGGTGGCGAAGCAGCCCGCCTCCCACCAGGCTCTCAGGTCCTAGATGATCATGCTCACCACTCCAGCCAGATGTCTAGCTTGTATTGCTTCCAATTTGGTTAAATTGCATCTGCTTAGCTTACACATTATACCTTTGAATATGACATGCCTTTCTGTTTTTGTACATACTAGTACATCTGTGTATTAACCATGTTCTTACATCAAACTAATGTTCTTGTGTATCCCTCATCAATCACTTATGACGAGGCAGGCAGGCAAGGGGACTACTCCTCATTTAAAGAACGCAGCGTCAGCCTCCCGACATGATTCTCAAGAAACAGAAATGCTAGATGAAGATAGTGAACGTAGCTCGGTAGTTGATTACAACATTTCCCCTACACTAGCATCGCAGGTGCTTGCTCTAACTTGGCAGCGTGATATGTGGTTGCATGTTGCATATGGTGTTTAGATTGTAATTCTTCCAATCTGGTTAAACTGCATGTGCTAGTCTACTTAGCTTATACATTATACCTGTTAATGTGACATGCCTTCCTGTATTTAGTACATAGTACATCTGTCTATTAAGCATGTCCTTACATAAAACTATTGTTTTTTTTGTATCCCGCATCAATCAACATGACGAGACACCTTTAGTATATGTAGTGCGATATTAGTTGCATCTTTCATATGATTTATAGCATGCGCTGCTTCTAATTTGTTGAAATTCCATTTATGATGGGACACTTTTACCTTGGCAGAGTCATATTGGTTGCATCTTTCATGTGGTGTCTAGCTTGCATTGCTTCTTATTTGCTGGAATGGTTTCTGCTTAGTTTACACAAACAGTTGTGAACATGCCATGTCGTCCTGTTTTTCGTACATATTCCATCCTGGTATCATGTGTTTGCCTTACATCAAAGTAGTGATTGTCAGTATCATGCATGAATGAGTTCTGAAGAGAGAATTTTATTGCTTTTTCTTGTCGGTTTTACTTGACAATTCAAAATCAATAAAGCGGAAGGAAGTTAGCAAGGCAGCAGATAAAGGTGCTCCTTCCGAATGGAGAGCCTCTACAGTTTCTACTCCTCCACACCCCCAAGATGATTTCCAAGACAACACATGCATAGACACTCAACAAAGCTGTGTTTATGATGAGCATGTCTCCCCTAGTGCAGCATCACCGGTGCTCCCTCTAACTTGGCACTGTTATATGTGGTTGCATGTTATGTGTGATGTCTAGCTTGTATTGCTTCTAATTTTGTTGAATTCCATCTGCTTACTTTACACATTATACTAGAATAAGACACGTGTTCCTGTTTCTAGAACATACAATATTTGTCTATCACACCATGTTCTTACACCAAATTACTACTGTTGTGTAACCTACAATAATCACTTATCATAAGACACGTTTGACTTCAGAGTGTGATATAGGTTACATGTCACATTCTTTTCTAGCTTGTACTACTAATTTGTTGAAATGGCACTTATGACAAGACAATTTTAACTTGGTAGAGTGATATTCGTTGCATCTTTCATATGGTGTCTAGCTTTCATTGCTTCTAATTTGTTCAAATGCCTTCTCCTTAGTTTACACATCATAAGCTGTGAATATGCAATGGCACTAATGACGAGAGACCTCTAACATGGTGGTGTGATGTTGTTTGCATCTTGCATGTGATTTATTTCTTGTACTGCTTCAGATTTGTTTAAACGCCATTTATGATGAGACACTGTTAACTTGGCAGAGCGATATTTGTAGCATCTTTCATATGGTGTCTACCTTCCATTGCATTGCTTCTAATTTGGTGAAATGTCTTCTTCTTAGTTTACACATCATAGTTCTGGTTATCTCTTCCGTCCTGTTTTTCATACATATTACATCCTCCTATCATGTGGTTGTCTAACATCAAAGTTCAGTTCATCTGCATCACGCATCAATTTTTTCTAAAGAACTAAATTGTTATTCGTTTTTCTGGTCGGCTTGACTTAACATGGCACAGAGAAAGAGGAAGAAACACAGAATGGCAGGGAATGAGAAGCGGATGAATCCTGCAGATTCTGCTGGTACTGATGGTGCAATAGAAGGTCAAAGTCCAGTGGAAAATTGTATAAACACGGCATCCCATGCTACACGAGTTGCAAAAAAAGCCAAACAGAAACAAATAGCTGCCACCAGACAAGCAGAGACAGCCCTAGTTCTTGCAACACTTACCACAGTACTACCAGCTGCATGACTTACTCGTGCGTCAATTGAGCTAGTAGCACGTTCCCAAGCTCCCTTGCCACCTGACACTACTTCCCAAGCACTCTTGACACAAGACGAGTTGGCAATATCAGATGAACCTTGTGAGCTTCAATAGTAAGAAGGTAGTTGCTGGAGTCAAGTTATAGTTGCATGCTTCTTTATATGTAGTCTCACAGTTTGATGTACACTAACACTTCCTATGTTTGTTGTTGGACTAGCACCTAGGCGCAAGAGGAAACAAACATCAGGGATAATGCTCGATAGGTTAACTAAATCTAGAGGAGGAAGAATGGAGATCCGTTTTGAGGCAGGTTTAAAAAGGCCACGTGATGCTACAGAGTCAGCCAAGTTAGTATCAGAGGCAGCGGTTGCAGTTAGGTGTCATGTACGTATCCTCCCAACATGGATTCAGTATAGGAATGACAAAGACGAAACCCAGTTCAACACCTTCCTCGACCATTTATCTGTAAGTATGGTTATGTATGGAAACTAGTAATATCGTCTTGCTCTGTCCCATACTTTCTAGGTTGCTGATAATGAGACTCCCATAATTTTCAACAGATGAGGTTCAAGTTGGATAGCCAAGATGATGCAACCAGACAAGCTTGCACCCATGTTTTCAAGTCTGCTCTGCGACAGTATCGGTATAACTTGAGGAAAACTCACTTTGAAGGCAAGGCTAACAGTGAACTTTCCCAAACATCTCCAGTGGAAAATATATCAGATGAAGACTGGAGGGGCCTTGTTAAACACTGGTCTGATCCGAAGTATCAGGTACATTATATAGATGTGATCAGATCACATGTTGAAGTCCTATTTATGCATGTGCCACACAAATCTATCTTCTTGTAGGTGAACTGTTCAAAGAACAAGGCCAACCGTATGAATGTGAAATTCCAACAGACGAAAGGATCTCGTAGCTATATTGCACACTGCGAGGCTCTTGTAATTAGCTGCTATTTCACTCTTTTCGTTGTACCATATTATCAGATCTATATTGACTTGTTTGAAATGCAGAGGAAAGCCCGCAAGGACCAAAAAGTACCTGAACCAAATGATGTGGAATCTTCAAGGACTGTCACACCAGCAAGAAGAAGGGCATGACCACACTAGTCAAAGCCGCTATTGTAAGTCCTTAATCCTCATGCCTTTCAACTACTACTTACTCTGACTTGTGCCTTGAACTGCATGGTTTGCAGCCAATGTCTATTACTCTTTTCAATTTTATACACAAGTGTCTTAGCTTATCATTGCACCTTACAAGGTTTAAAAGAGAGGAGTGATATTCCTTTGATCTTGACCCGTAATCTAGTTCAGTGCTGGACTTGCTCACACAACGTTACAATTTCTTGTTTGTCTATTCTCAGTTGTTTTGTGATATGAATGATGCCATACTATGCTTACCTTATTATAAACTTCGTCTCATTATCCTTAGCCCTCAATACAATGTGAAGAAATAGATAATACATTAGCGATGGCACATGGTCATATGTTTGGAACCTGGTTTTATTATGTACTTTGCAATAAAATACAACTAATGTTTTACATGGGTTCACCAGAATAAGTTCTGTATATAGACCAAAGCTATTTTGTTTGGTTTTGCTGCCTCCTTAATATCTTCTGTTCTGGTATTACTAATGTAAAACCTCAACTTTTCAGCAAGCTATGGAAAAAATGGTGGAACCGCCACCTTCTGAAGGTGGCGACGCAACTATAACCGCAATGTCAGCTCTTGCTGCAGTGGGTCAGTACCTGTCCACTAACAGTGCCAAAAGCACGTTCCTGCGTAATACTGGGTTGGTGGTTAAGGCAATATCGTCCAAACTGCCTCATGATCAAGATATGCAAGCTCAAAGCAATGTTGTATCTGCGCTCCAGACACAAGTCCATTCCCTAATAGAGACCCTTTGTGAAACAAGGAGAAACATTGCTCAATGTCGTCAAAATATGCATGGTTTTGAAACCAGACTATCAGACATTTTCTATGTTTTTCAGGAGCCTAGGGGAAATGAAGGCGAGGGTTATGGTGCTCCATCATACAATACAGCATGAAAACGTAACAGTCAGGTCAAATGAACTGAGCTTATGAACTTCCGGTGGTGCATTTATCTGCTAGACTGTTAAGTTTTATGCCAACCTTCCTTTTGTTATATAGTTGTAATTTGTTTTGGTGCGATACAAAATTTATTCTTAACGTGCAGCCACCGGCTGAAGAAAACAGCAAGCCATTTTTGTATAGTATAGGGTTTTCCCTATATTTGCACTGGTGGCGATCTTTGATGCCGAGTGGATGTAATCTGTGCAATCGTCTTAATAGCCTAGCGTTAGTTTCGGCCTTATTTATTTCCTAGTCTTCTTTTTCCCTGGTTTGCTAGTGGCCGCAACTACCATGGGCCATATACGGGCCATATGATCCATGGGTCTCCTATGGACCGTCGATAAATGGGCCTGTAATCGGTGGGCCTCGGGCCGTCGGATAAATGGGTCTACATGGGCCGTAACCGGGCATAATTGGTATCGGCCTAGCATGGTAACAGGCCGTAGGACAGCAAAGGCTTAATTCTGTCACAGGCATAATGGGTCGTTAATGGGCCAGAATATAGGACGGGCTGGAAACGGCGCAATGGGTTAACAGGCCAGAAACGGGCCGACTCTTGCCATGGGCCGAATTTGGCCCATTAGGGTAACAGGCCAGTAACGGGCCGACTCTTGCCATGGGCCGAATTTGGCCCATTAGGGGAACAGGCCAGTAACGGGCCGACTCTTGCCATGGGCCGAATTTCGCCCATTAGGGGAACAGGCCAGTAACGGGCCGGAAGTAATCGAGGGCCGAAAAGGAGCCCAAGAACATATGGGCCGTCAATAGGCCGAAAGCTAACATGGGCTGGAAACGACCCATGTAAATCACGGGCCGTTAACGGGTATAAAGAAAATTACTGTTCATTATGGTCTAGAGTCACCGTGGGCCTGTAAAGTGCCGAAAGATACGAAGGCCTCATATGGGCCGAAAGACGTCGTGGGCCATACATGGGCTAAAAGTGAAATGGGCTGGTGTTATATTCGACGGCCCACATGACGTTGTTGGGCCGATTTCCTTTAGGGCCTAATGGGTCGTGAGTTAACGGGCCGTAAAATGGGCTATTTGCAAAGAGACCGTTAACAGGCTTTTCATAGGCCAACCCGTTAACTTTTGACCAAGTCAAACGGGCTGGCTTTGTAAGCTAAATGGGCCATAGGTGGGCCATGGCACGTGTCGACATATCATAGGCACCTATCTGACCCACTGACGAGCTGACATGTGGAAATTTCCCATTGGTCGGGGCTGTTAACGGGTTATCGGATCCAAAACCCGACATGATAGCTTAACGGCATTTCGTTACGGTGGATGCCACGTGTCGGTCACCCTTGACGAAAGCACTTCTGTGACGCGCGATTTATCGTCATGGAAGTGGACACTTCCGTGATGATAATTTTGGTAATGTCATGGAACACTTCTATGATAGCACAGGTATGACTATCTTGATTCTGTCATAAAATCGTCATGGATGTACATGCATGACAAAAAACGCGACATATTGTGACAAACACGTATCATCACGGAAGTGTATTTTTTTGTAGTGTCAATTACAAAGAAGCAAAAGCCCACTACAGGGCGTGGAACCGTATTGGAGGGATGGCTTAACCAGCCCTGCAATCTTCGTAGTACAGCAGATACCATACCAACACATAGCCTTAGAGCATGTTGGGTACTCCGGCAGGTGGCCAAGAGCGGTGAGGATCTCCTCATCCAAAACATCCCAGAACACCCTCCCGCGGATAACAATACAGTATTAACAGTCTTCGATACCTTCGCCTCAAATAATAGGCGTAAGCGAGCACTCCGCAGCCTTGCCGAAGTCTGCCACGTAGCAGCAATAAATCCATGGAGCGACACGGCCATTAATTTCAATGCCAGTGACGAACCTAAATTCAAAACAGCCCGAGCACCAGCCGCTTTGGTCCTTAGTCCAATTGTGGACAGCTTTCGGCTCACTAAAGTGCTCATGGACGGCGGCAGCGGATTAAACCTCATTTATGAGGAGACTCTTCAAAAAATGGAAATAGATAGCAACCGTATTGAGCAAAGCACCAGGACCTTCCGAGGAATCATCCCTAGTCGGGAGGCACATTGCGCTGGGAAAATCACACTAGATGCGGTATTCGGCACTCCGGAGAATTACGGGTCTGAAGAAATCACATTCCAAGTGGGCCCGTTCAATAGCGGATACCACGCCCTTCTAGGGCGGGAGGCATTCACAATTTTTCAAGCCATACCCCATTACGGGTACATGAAGCTCAAAATGCCCGGACCCAATGGAATCATCACTCTAGCTAGTGATCCGGATATAGCACTCCGCGCCGAGAACAAAACAGCCACACTGGCCCTCGAGGCACTATCCGAAGCCCTTGTGGCGGGTGAGTTAACCGCGCTGCGCTCCACGGTGGACAGGGACGACGTGATACTAGACAAAAGATCCAAGTCCACCTCCTTTAAACCAGCGGATGAAATAGTCAAATTCCAAGTCCATCCAACGGACCCCGCAAAAACAGCGTCCATTTGGGCACAGTTAAACCCCGTTGTAGACGCCGCACTACGGGAGTTCCTGCGCGAGAATTGGGACATATTCTCCTGGCATCCTTCAGACATGCCAGGAATCCCACGCAGGCTAGCTGAGCATAGCCTTAACATTCTAACAAGATTCAGGCCGGTCAAGCAGACTCTTCGGCGTTTCTCAGAACCTAAGCGACAAGCCATGGGAGAGGAGCTAGCCAAAATACTGGAGGTCAAATTCATTAGAGAAATAAAGCATCCAGACTAGCTAGCAAACCTGGTGATGGTGCCAAAGAAGGACAAATCCTGGCGCCTATGCGTCGACTTCAAGGACCTTAATAAGGCTTGCCCAAAGGATCCCTTCCCCCTCCCTCGCATCGATCAAATTATCGACGCTACCACAGGACACGACTCATTGTGCTTCCTCAACGCATACTCCGATTACCACCAAATTAAGATGGCGGAGTCTGACCAAACCGCAACGGAATTTATCACTCCATACGGCCCCTTCTATTTCAGCACAATGCCCTTCGGGCTCAAAAACGCCGGTGCAACATATCAGCGCAAGATTCAGACATGTCTGGAAAAGCAGATCGGAAAAACTGCGGAGGCATACGTCGATGATGTGGTCGTTAAAACCATACACGTTGACTCCTTAATAGACGACTTGAGGCTCATGTTCGACAATCTCTGAACATACGACATTAAGCTTAATCCGGAAAAATGCGTTTTCGGCGTACCTGCCGAAAAGCTCCTGGGCTTTATCGTCTCCAGCAGAGGAATTGAAGCAAATCCGGCCAAAATCCGGGCTCTGTCGCAGTTGGCTATCCCAACTGACCTCAAGCAAATCTAGAAGTTAACTAGATGTGTGGCGTCTTTAAGCCGCTTTATCTCCCGACTAGGAGAAAAGGCACTCCCCCTTTATCGCCTTCTTCGGTGCACTGAACACTTCGAGTGGACGGACGCAGCCACGGCCGGCCTGGAAGAAATAAAAGCCATCCTAGCCACCAACCCAATCTTGGCCACGCCAAATGTTGGCGAACCAATGCTATTATATATAGCGGCAACTCACCAAGTTGTAAGTGCAATGCTCGTCGTTGAACGAGAGATGGACGGACATAAATTCCCACTTCAAAAGCCGGTATATTATGTGTCCACCGCCCTCACTCCATGCAAATCACGGTACCCACATTATCAAAAGATAGCATACGCGGTATTCATGGCATCTAGGAAATTACGACTCTACTTTCAAGAGTGTTCAATTACGGTGGCCTCCGAAGTACCACTCAACGACATAATAAACAACCGTGATGCCATGGGCCGGATTGCCAAATGGGCTATCGAGCTCCTCCCGTTTGAAATAACATATAAACCACGGCGAGCCATTAAGTCGCAAGTACTGGCCGATTTCGTAACCGAATGGACAAAAGCCGAACTCCCTAAAGAGTACGGCGCATACTCCAATTGGATCATGCACTTCGACGGCTCTAAAATGTTGGCTGGTCTGGGGGTTGGCGTCATCCTGATGTCCCCCACCGGAGATATAGTGCAATACGTACTCCAAATACTATATACAGACTCCAACACCGCAGCCAAATACGAGGCCCTGTTACACGGTCTCCGGATGGCAGTTTCCATGGGCATTCAACGCCTGGAGGTGCGGGGGGGACTCGAACCTCGCAATATCCCAAATAAATGGAGACTTCGATGCCAAGGATCCGAAAATGGCGGCATATCGCAACGCCATCCTCAAAATGTCAGCTCGGTTCAAGGGGCTTGAATTCCATCATGTGGCTCGGGAAAACAACCAGGGGGCGGACATCCTCACCCGTATCGGCGCTAAACGCGATCCTGTCCCACCTAACATCTTCCTGGAAAAACTGTTTAAACCATCTGTGGTATGGGAAGGGGACACCGGCACCAATAGTCTGGACCCGGCCACAACCCCAGATATCGAACACTCTGACACAATCGGAGGCTCTGCCATCGAAATAACACCTTCAGCCCACGTAATAATCGTCGTCATCGCCCCGTGGACAGAACCATTCCTGGCCTACCTAACTAGGCAGGAACTACCCGAGGACCAAAATGAGGCACGATGCATAGTGCGGCGATCTAAAGCCTACAAGGTCCACGAGGGAGAGCTTTATAAGAAAAGCACTACCGGAGTCCTTCAAAGGTGCATCTCCGAAGAGGAAGGGCGGAAGCTCTTGGCAGAAATCCATGCCGGACTTGGCAGCCACGCCGCAGCGCGGGCCCTTGTAAGCAAGGCCTTCCATACAGGTTTCTATTGGCCGACGGCCCGGGCAGATGCGCAACATCTGGTCCAGCATTGCGTTGGTTGCCAGCTCTTTGCAAACCAAAGCCATATGCCGCCCACTGCTCTCCAAACAATCTCCATTACTTGGCCCTTTGCGGTCTGGGGGCTTGATATGGTCGGACCCCTTAAAGGGGGAACCCATAAGAAAAAATACTTACTGGTCATGGTGGATAAAATCATCAAATGGACAGAAGCCAAACCTGTCAAAACAGTTGAATCCGCACCAGTCATAGACTTCATATCCGGGGTCGTACACTATTATGGTGTCCCCCATAGCATCATCATGGACAACGGCACGAACTTTACAGCCGACGAAGTGAAACTTTGGTGCAGCAACATGGGCATCAAGCTTGATTATGCTTTGGTCTATCACCCGCAAACTAACGGTCAAGTCGAGCGAGCGAATGGTCTTATCATGAGCGACATTAAACCCAGATTAGTGCGGTCCTTAAAGGAGTCAAACACGCACTGGGTAGAGGAGCTCGACTCCGTACTATGGGGGCTGCGGACCACGCTGAATCGCACTACCGGATACACACCGTTCTTTATGGTGTACGGCGCTAAGGCGGTTCTACCTTGCGACATCATTCAGGACTCACCTCGAGTGCGCATGTACGAAGAAAAAGAGGCCGAGCTTGGTCAGCAGGACAGCTTGGACGCCCTAGAGGAAGAGCGCGACGTGGCAAAGGCATGTTCCGCATTCTATCAGCAACATGCTCGAAGGTATCAAAGCAGAGAAGTACGGGCCAAAACCTATAACATTGGCGAACTAGTTCTACGCCTGCTGGAGAAGAAAAACAACAAGCTCAAGCCCAAATGGGAGGGTCCCTTCATTATCGACCAGCTTCTGACCAATGGAGCATACCGTCTGCGGGATGCATCGGATAATCGACTCGAGCCAAACCCATGGAATGCAGCCAGACTACAAAGATTCTACCCCTAGCACCGGACTCTATGTTCGTCTCCTCACCTCCGTCAATTTTTTGCATATCTGTCTTTTCTCTCTTTCTCCCTTTTTACTCTCTACAAGGCCCTTAAAGGTTATACTTGTGTCCTGGTTACACAATCTTGACACGCTAACCGCGCTCATTATACCTGGGGGCTTCTTATAAAGAAGCTTAATCTAACTATTCTCCTGGGCTTTACGCCCCATACATGTGTTATTCTTCTGCATGTACCTTTTTCGCCATTATATGCATCGATATGACTTAAGTTTTGGCCAAGATGGGTTGCCTGGCTCTTGTATTTATGCCCTACGTTCCCGTTAATTCGGCTAGGGCATAAGGGGAGTACCTCTGCGATTGTTACTACCGGGTCAGCCGGATGTTTACCTCAGACTGGGTGAAGCCGAAAGCTAGCGTTATTAAGGGAATATTCGGTCGGTGAATAAAAGATGACTTTTATCTAACTTGAAACATGCCCCCAGATGTTTATATCCTGCGTCTCTTTTCGCAGTTCGGACATCCACATTAGGGTATGCGTACCCAGGGAAAGGAACCCTTAATGGAACTATTCTCCCTAGAAGATGTTTCTTACTACCCATGTTATATAACATAACTAGTTGGGTACTTGTCTGCTCAAGCACTTATGACCCCTACGCATGGTCTCCATGCATACCCCGGTTTTACATAACCGAGCGGGTATTCGGATACACTCCGGACTATCGGGTCCAGAGGTCGAAGCGAAAAGGTCCGCCATGACAAATGATTTACAATCCAGCTAGGGACATTACATATGTCACTTGAATTACACAGTCGCTAAGACTGATTCAATTCTTCTTATATACCATCCAACAGGCTGTCTAGCCTACAATCATGTTGGGAATACTTTGCAGCTAATTCTACTTGATCATACACTAAACTAACGGGGATCTCTTTCCCATCGGGCCCCACCGGTCTGACCTCGGCCATGTGGTTTGGGTCCGCTCTGGTATATCGCGTCTTCACCATAGCCCAGGCTTCCCTTGCACCTTGTTAGCAGGCTGATATCTTCCATAATCAGAAGCGTCGCCGCGCTCCCTTGAGCTTCTCTAGAAGCTCCCCCATGCCTCCTGGCAGGGACGCGGATGGCCACAAGGCTTGGGAAATAGCCTGCATCACCTGCCGAACTTGCTTGTGCAGTTGTGAGAGCTCTGGTAGAAGATCACCCGAAGACCCGGGCATCTCCTCCGCGGGACGACCCATCAGCATACCTGCAGACATAGCTCTGTTAGCCGGGTTCTTCGCCGAACTCCTTTAAAAGTTCGTTCAAGCACTTACTAAAAATGTCGCGCCAAAGCCGTTTATTCTCCTTCACGGAGTCCGCAAGCTGGGCTCGGACATCTTTCAGTTCCACGCCCAGCCGGATATTGGCGTCTTGGAGATCATTTTTCTCCTGCCTGACTCGCGTTAGCACGCGCTCACCAGCATTTCACTATCGATCATCACGTGCCGCATCCACCTCCACGGCCTCTGGATTCACTCCGGGGCCACTGCAACATCTATTATTAGATTTGCATATATGCCGCATACTACCTAGTACCCGTATTCTTTGCAATGGAAACAAGTGTTACCAAAGGGACCCTTCTCGGACTCCTTCAATGCGGCACCAGTGGCCCCTAGCTGGGCCTTGCACTCTTCCAGCTCTGGAGACAATT